>NW_027042753.1:3205225-3501235 GCF_036872675.1 Lithohypha guttulata | reverse complement strand
AGCAGAGGAAGAGGAAGAAGAGGAAGAGGAAGAAGAGGAAGAGGGGGAGCAGGAGAAGGACGAAGAAGGAGAAGCGGAGGAGGAGGAGGAGACCGATGTTGACGACGAAGCCAAAGCTCCTGCAGAAAGAGCCGAAACTGCTACCTCAACCCCGCAAGAACCTGATCCTATATCCAGACAGCCCCAGGCACTGTCCACTCCAGACGAGCCCAGTAGGGTGGAAGAGCAATCTGTTAACAGTGTTGCTACGTCCAGTGCTCGTATCATACCCCCCGGCATGACCGAAGAAGAATACGATGAGATTTTGAAGAGAAAGGCCAATCTTACACACGAACAAAGACAACAGAACAAACTACAAGCTCGCAAACTCACTCAGCAAAGAGACAAACAAAGTTCTCCTCTAGTGGCACGAAGCCAAAACTCGCAAGATCTTGTGAGCAGAACTAAGAGGCAGACACCAAGTGTGCTCTCGGATGAGAAGGTTCCATCATCAACGCAGGCAAGTGTCAAGCAGTCACAAAATCCGCCCTCAACCCAGGCGTCACGAAGCAAGGCAGTCGAGGGCTCAGCCACTCCTGCACCCACGAACTTGTCCACTCCTCAATCTGCTCCACCGAAAGCGCAAGCACAACAAATCGCGCCATTGACTGCTACCTCTTCGTCCAAGCTGAAAATGCTACCAAGTCATGCCACCAAAGCCACCACAGCCGCAGCAATGGACAACGACAAACATCTAAACCCACCCTTTCGACAACCTCAACGAAAATCACTCACAGCAACTAATGCAGCAGCTGCCAAACCCACCGCCACTCCTACAGGACCGCCCAGAACGATGCGAGAACTCAAAGCTATCATGAGTCGTGGTCACAGCGCCAGTGCAAGCAGTGTCAGTGCTGCTCAGTCACAGGCTCTAGCAGCCAAAGCACGTACACCAGCCAGGAACTCTCTACAAAAGAAGGGCTTCTCACTACCGGGCGATAGCGATGATGAAGATGACGATGAAGAGACAGACGATGAAGAAGCCAACGCCAATGCCAACACAAAACCGAACGCATTCAAAGCGGTAAACGGCAATAGTATTGGAGCCGCCAAAAACACCAGGAACGAGATACCCTTTGAAAGTGATGTTTCTACTGATGAAGAATGACTGATGTACTATTTGTTTGCTTGCCTACTTCTGTTTATTGCAGGACAGCAGGTAGTGTCAGCGATGTAAACGTTTACTAGTGAGATGGTTGGGTTCATGAATCTAGGAATGAGCTTTGGCAAACTCTTGCAGAGCAAGTCCCAGGAAGAACATAAATCAATGATGAATGTACAGATTCAGAGACGATACACTCACGATACGAGCACAGAGCAAGAACGAAAGGTGAATCTTATCGCCAAAGCAATACTCATTCATATGCCTCAACAATGTTCGTACTAAATATCTGCTTTTCGTATAGCTATACATTGTCCTGCCTCGTCTTCTATCGAAAGGTGATCTCCAGCATTCTTTCACTCATCACCTATAGCCAATAGCCTCCATAGGACGCATCCACGTATGACCAGCTTATCAGCTCGCTCCGTGGCCTTCTCGTTCGCTGCTCATATTATCTCCTACTGCTGAGCGTACTGTTGTGCTTTCAATCCAATCTGAAAGCATAGGCTATGGATAGCTGCAATGTTGAGGTTCGAAGTATTTGTAGAGGTAGCTGGATCGTTGAGGCGGTTGAGGATGTCTTGTAGATCGTTGACGACATCGAAATTATTAGTACTTATCGTTTGTTCTTGTCTCGTATTCTCGGAGGCAATCGTCTTCTGCTTTTTGCGGCCATCACGAGAAAGAATCTCGGCATCTTCTTCTGCTTGTTTTTCTGTTGTACTCTCTACTTCAGCTTCGAATTGAGACAACGTCTGCGTGGGTGGGCTATCTTCAGCCTCGGACTGAGCAACAGTCTTTGCCTCATCCTTGGCCGAAGTATCTGCTCTTGGTGGTACGACAACGCGTATTTGAGTAGTCGGACTCGCTTCCTGACTGCTAGCAGAACGTGTTTTTCTATCAGAGCGGAACTCGCGCCTTCTGTTACTTCTTCGTGACGAGCTTGTACTTGCAGGCGACAACGAAATTTGCGAGAGGGCTGGCGATTCCTGACGAAGGCCTTTTGTTGTTATCCTCTTGGGTTGCCGTGCTTTCTGTACTTTTAATCGCAAACCAGGAGCGTTGGTATTCACAACTATACAATCCGCCATTTCCTCATTCAGGGGTTGCTCTGCAACATGGTCTGTGCGAATTTCGATTTCCTCTTTATCCAATACTCGAGATTTTTTGTGCCTAACATCTTCACAATCGTGCCCTGACGATCTCTTGCGTTTCGTCTTTGTTTTGCTAGACTTCAATACTCTCTCTCTAGAGTCAGAGAACGATTGACTCTCCTCGACAAGACTTTGCGACAGCTGCGAAGCAGCGAGTGCATCGTTCTCATCGCTGTATGATGTGGGAGTGGAGGTAATAACAGCTTCAGCAGTTTCGTAGTCATCAACTGTCGAGTCCGCAGTATCAACATCCAAGAGCAAAGGTACTCGAGTGGGCGATCTTGCTTCTTCATTCAATCCTTGCGGATGGCAAGATGACTCCACAGCCTTTGCCTGCTGCTCTTCGACCTCAGTGTGCCCGTCAACCTCAACGATAGTGTCCAATTGAATTCTGTCGTCTCCGCCACGAGGGTGCACGATAGGGGAGGATGTGATTGCGGATGCTGCTGCTATTCGCATGTCGTTCTCCACCACCGATGGAGGTGAGGATGGCACATCCGGTTGGAGGCCTGCATACCACGGTTTCTTTGCTTTTGGAGTCGGAGTGGGTGGCTCGTCGTCTTCGTGTAGACGCGAGGCAGCTGCAACAGGTGTAGTTGGAGTATTCGGCAAGGATGAACGCTCCTCTAATAGTTTGCTTGAATGTACATTATCCATCTTTGCCATCGGGCTCGAACGTATATCAGCAAAGGTAATAGGCCGTTCTGTACTCTGTCTATGCCGGACATCTTTTTGACGCGTTGTCAAGAGCTGGGACTCAACGTCCTCATAGTTCGAAGGTGATGATTCTATGGGGACAAATTGAACTTGCGAATCGTCATGACGAGGCTTGTTAGTAGGCACTTTCAGGTCAGGTGCAACAACCGAAGAATTCTTAAGTCGAGACAACAATCCCGGAAGTGGGCGGCTGAAGGTAGGTTTTTGAAGCATATCAGCAGTACGAAGCTCAGCTACGGCGGCCAGTAGCTTCGGGCCAAAATCATTGGGGCCGACATGGCGAAACTTATCTCGTATATCATCAAGATGTGTAGCCTGAATGGTATACTGCACCGAGCATATAGAGGCCAGGAGTGAATCGAAGTATCTGTATGTGGTAGGTGGTAGAGCCTCAACGAGTCTGCATGTGACCAAGCAGAAGGATTGACAGGTAAACATCTGAGCCTCCGGAAGTTCGTTGTTAGCAAGACTTTCACCGATGGCCTTGAGTAGAAGTGCAATAGCGTCTGAGAGTCTTCTGAGATATCGATGTGCTTCTAGAGCAATACCGTCCAAACACCGATTGACGACCTGCAATGTTGTGATATCAAGAGCTGGATCTTGATTGGTTACCTTTGCCATGAAGCCGCCGAGTATATCAACACATCGGTTTAGTTGAGCCTCATGCGCTGGTTGTTGAATACCGGACTGGTCGATTGTCCGCGTCAGCTGCGAGAAGACCGCAGGCAGGACAGCGCTCGCTCTTTTGCCATCATCGTTCTCAAAGGCCTGCAATATTGTGCCTGCACCTAATACATCAACAGTGATCCTTGCCAGCAGAGTCCTTCGAGCATCGCAAAGGGTCGCGGTCTTTATTGTCGTTTCGGGATCAGGGAGCTCCGTTAGAAAGATCAAGACAGCTTGCAATGCTGCCTTTGTCTCTACTGACATGATGATCTCTTTGCTTGTGCTGTCGCGAAGCGCGTGCATTAACTTCTTCCAGGTTTGTGCAACGTAGGCTTGCTCGGAAACTGCTCCATTGGGCCCGAAAGAGCTATGTTCGACTAGAAGTCGAACTACACCTAACACATCCACAATTTGACCTCGAATCCATTTAGCGTCAATCGCTGGAAGCTCCGAATAATCGATGAGATTGTTGTCGTACGCTCTATTCTCGTTCCAGTTCGGTACTGCTTGAGAGGTACGGAAGAGTGACCCTAACATTCTGCAGCACAAATCACAATCTGCACCAGATTTCGAGAGGAAATTTGAAGTCATCAGCTTCGCCACATATGCTGTCCACATCCGACTGTACTGCGCTACAGATCGTGAAGGTCTAAATGCATAGTAAAGTAGCATGCAATAACTAGAAACAACAACAGCACGGATGCTTCTCGCTGCATTCGTATTGTTGTTTCGTTCCAATTGCATGATAGCTGGCTTGGCTAGCATTGAGATAACCTTTTCGGAAGCTCTGTAGGGCCTCGCAATATGGTACAAACGATTCCAGGCTCTGAATGCCTCTGTCCGAACTGTATCGTTATTCATATTGAAACAGCGTTGAATGAGCCTCAACCATTCATGAAGCTGTGGCCATGTTTCCAGCTTGTGGGCTGTGCCATGACAAAGCATGATCGTGATGATCCATATTTGGGGTATTTGTGACCTCGCGCTATCCTCATCTTGCGCAGCTAACAGCTTCTCCAGTCGATTAGTGATTGACTCGCTCAAGGTACGTTCTCCTGTCGTCTCTGCAAGATACTCTCGGGCAGTCTGGTTGATAGATGCAACATTGCCGAAGGCCTTACAGACCTCTAATCCCAAGCAAATCGCGTTTTTGCGTACCTCTTTGGAGGAGTGGCTCATGTCGAAGAGCAAATCTTTCATCCAAAGATCTGGTCTTTTTTCCATTACAGACTTTGCCTGATCGACGAGTTTTTGATGGACTAGCAGTCTCTCCAGAGCTATTCCCTTTCCAGAAGCATAATCTGCCACCTCATGAATCGCTTCCAAGATATGTAGATGTCTGTTGTTTGCATTTATATTCTGCCGGAAATTTTGGGTAGCTAGTAGGTGCATGTAATGCATGGTAATGGCTTTAGATGTATTCCGATCTTTGAGAACACGAATTGAGCGATCTAGAAACCATTGCCGAAAGTCGTCTGTGAGGTCTTTCGAATATTCGTGACTCCATACTAAAGTGATCAGAACCTTTAACGCGCTCGTGACCAAGTTCCCTAGGCTTGCTCTCTCCTCCGACGGACTCACACATAAGTTATCGTCCAATACCATGAGGTCTTTCTTGATGTATTGCTGCAACTTTTGCATTCCTCCTCGCAAGGTCTCGGACTCAGGTGGTTGGCCGTAAGACTTCACTAGGACAAGAAATGTCTGGTAAGCATCGATAACTGCTGCACGATCGCCAGAAGCGAGATTTGTGAAAAGTGAATCCATGTCGTCCAATAGTGCTCTTCTCTCATACTGGACGAGGATGTCAGCCACTCTCTCCTGGCTCGGTCGAGGCTTCAAGATCGGTCGAGATTTGAGGTGACGGTCGCGGGATCGTGATAAAGGCTTTGAAGTAGGTGCTACCTCAGACTCTGGAGTTGATAGTGCTTTTTCGGAGATATTGGTAGTATACGGGTAGAAGCCGACTTTCTTTGTCACAGAGTCCACAGCTTCTAGGCCTGGTTGATCGGTGGTGATCTCATCTGTAGAATCGTTGCCGCCATCAACGTTGGTAAAGAGAGGCATTGGTGCTCGTCGCTGCCTCTCTGGAGGAGGACTAAGTGGAATGGTTCGAGGCATGGATATGCCTTCCAACAGCGGGTCGAATATCTTCACCACATGGTCTAACACCTGCAGCTGACCACTTTACTCCACGCGAGAATATCAGTAGCCCGGAGGTGTTGCAGCAGATGGATGTAGAGAAAGCTGGGTGTTTATGTGCAGTGTGGTACGTCCAGAGCACGCGACTTCTGGCACTTAACGCGTTAAAGTCGTGCATGACCGAAAATCTGCCGGACCACATTGTAGCCGCGCGTTTTGTGGTTCCCTTGCATCTTCGTGAATCGTGATAGATTCTTGGCTGGGAGATGCCAGCCGAGCACGTCCTCTGATGGTCAGTCGCCTGTTCTGGGCATGACATTGTACATGATCCTGAGATCGAAACTAATTTCACGAGTTTTGTTTTTAAGCTTGGCTTCGCTCAACATGGGTAATCCGCCAGACCAAGCCCAGAAATACCTGAATGCGCTCGAAGCCGAGCTAGACAAAGACACATTCGATGACAGAGTAACAGCCAGCGAGCTGTCGAGCCTCAAGGTGCTTGCTCGGTCACCCCAGGCTGCGCCCTGTGTCTACTGTAAAGACGGGCTCAGCACTCTTGCAAAGACGGCATTTAGAAACGATAACACCACTCGACCAGCCTCGAGTCTAGAAGCCGCGAGAATTATTGCAAACGCTCTGCTGTTGCAAGATCAGATGCAGCAAGTACTTGCGGACCTAGGTTGTCTACCAGGTCTGCTCGACTTCTACAGACGGCCAGGAGCTGATTACGAATTTATAGGTGGGCGCATTCTCTTCCTCCTGACTTACAAGAGCAAGGTCGATTTTGTCACGCTGATCGAATCTCAAAGCCTGGTTGATAACATAGATGAACATCTATCAAAGCACGTGTCCTTAGCATCTGCTATTCACTCCACAAACGACTCCATGAATGTGTCTGCATTGGTCGAGACTTTGAAGTTGCTGTACAACCTTGCGAGCAAATTCCCCACTCAGATGCACTTCTTTTCATCCACGACCGATAAGTTGATCAAGATTCTGACCCGTCTTCCACTACCACAAAATCCTCTTAGTATCCCTACGACCCAAATTTTGAATGCATTAGCCATGATAGATTGGCCATCAGCACTTAACCAGGCCAAGGACGCAGATATGGCGGCATTCAGTCGACGTTTGATCGAAAATCTTGACTGCAGTGTATCCGTTCTGCAAGCACCTCAATTAGAAACAGCACTCGTACCTCTCCTGACTGTGTTACGGAAAGTCAAGGAAGTCGACGATCAGCCATCGGACGAATTGTTGAGGTCAAGTCTGCTACCTCGAAACGAAGAGCGGAACAGACCTCTCGGAGAATCGCAGTCATTGGCGTCCCGACTACTGAAGCTTCAGACATCAACCGGAAGCACGATCTTGCCTGAAGCTATATCTGGATTGTTGTTTGATCTTTCGGATCGTGATGCTATGAAGTTTGTACATAACATTGGATACGGCCATGCTGCAGGCTATCTTATGGCACACAAGATTGTGCTGCCAGAGGGCTTGGCCGAAGGATCGATATCTGACGATATGAGCACCCCGATCCCAATCAACCCTGTCACAGGTCAGCGCCTCGATACCGAAGAGCCGGCGGCCACGCCAGAGATGACAGATGCGGAGCGGCAGCGGGAGGCAGAGAGACTGTTTGTGCTGTTTGAGAGGTTAAAAGCGACCGGGGTCGTGGATGTTGAAAACCCACTGAGAAGCGCTCAGCAGTCGGGACGCTTTGAAGAGCTGTCAGATAGCGAACCGGACTAATATTGGAGTGTGTTGTGAAGAAGCCTCAATAGTACACATCACGACGTTAGGGGCCGAGCTCGGTGCCGTGTCTGAAAGCAATGCGGTGAGTGTACTCGGCGTTGTGCGTTATCTCTCACCTCGCAAGGACATCCCATGCAAGACTTGTGAGCTGGAGCGACCAGTTTGTTTCTCAAGCGAGTGTTTGTTCTCCTGCCGTCTTCTCCAGACCTTCGAGACTTGTATTTCCGCTGTCTTTAGGTCGCAGTGTTTGCCTTTATCACGCAGCGCACGAGTCAATCGTCTCGAAGCTGGAGCTCTTCGCGAAGCTTATGAATATACTACAGTCTGCGATCCACTCTGTTCATCCTTGTGGCTGTCTTGATCTGGTTCCTTGTATTTTGACCACGGACGGGCAGACTCATAGCATGTCTTCTTCCACGATAAGTTCCAGTGTCGCGAAGTCTCTGAATGTCCTGTAGTATCGACCTTCTCAAGTCGTTCTCTATCTTCATGGCATCGAGGGTGGCGTTCATCTCCAGAATTTGTCCTTGCTGCAACTCGCCGACTCTGCATGTATCGTGAAGATGAAAACGAGCCATCAACCTGGAGCATGTTTGGTGTCCGATGCCAAAAAAGGAAGTTAGGGCTTGTTTAACGAAGCGTCTTTCCGGAAAGTTGACGTTGAAGATGAACACCTAGATATCGAGTTAGTATAAACCAAAGTCTCGTCTGTAGAGAAGTAGTACCATGGTGTCGGTCGTATTGGTATGCCCAGTTCGATCTGATCACAATGCTCGTCGCGAAGCTGGATAGTCCAACCTCAATTTCAAAGTCGAGGAGAACACTTCGCCGCACCTGCCAGATATCGACCTGGAAGGCACGTCTTCGTGCTGAGGCTGGAATGTTGCCGCTTTGGCCATTTGAAGTGCGATACATGCGGCTTTTCTCGGAGGACACCGTGGGGGATATGCTATACTCTCACCTCCTGCGCTCAACCAGAAGCCACCTCTACTAGTCTTGTACCTGAATTGATTTTAACAACCTAGCTTGCCATAGACAACATGGCAAACTTGCAGAGGCTAGTTCTCTCCCTCGTGGTTGTTCTGGCAGCCTCTTTGTTCCTCTTTGGTCAGACCGCAGAAGCTGCAAAGGGTCCCAAGATCACTCACAAGGTCTACTTCGATATCAAGCATGGGGATGAAGACATGGGTAGAGTCGTGCTCGGTCTCTATGGTAAAACTGTGCCAAAGGTCTGTGTTATATGCTTTGCAGCCATTGTCCCTGTGTTAACATCGTAGCAGACAGTCGAGAACTTCCGGGCTCTGGCAACTGGCGAGAAGGGCTACGGTTATGAAGGATCCGCTTTTCACCGAGTAATTAAGGACTTTATGATTCAAGGAGGTGACTTCACAAGAGGAGATGGTACCGGTGGGAAGTCCATTTACGGCGACAAGTTCGAAGACGAAAACTTCAAGCTAAAGCACACCAAAACCGGTCTGCTTAGCATGGCCAACGCTGGAAGGGACACCAACGGCTCGCAGTTCTTCATTACCACCGCCATTACCAGGTAGGTGACCAATTCCTGGTATTCCGACACCTATGCTGACATTGTGTAGCTGGCTTGATGGTAAACACGTTGTTTTCGGAGAAGTCCTCGAGGGCTACGACATTGTGGATAAGATTCAGAATGTTCCCAAGAACCCGGGTGATAAACCAAAGGAGAAGGTTCTCATCTCAAAGAGTGGCGAGCTGGAGGTGCCCGAAGAAGGTATTCACGTCGAGTTGTAATGTCGGGAGCAGACCCAGCTCTCGACCTACAATCATTGCGAGCACGAACTAAGTGGTTGCCGATATAGAAATCTTCTCTGATGCACATCCGGAATATTTGGACGACGACAGCGACATAGTTACCGTTGCAGACCCTATCCAAGAGAAGCCCGCTCAGGACGAAGCACCACCTGCGACCAGTACCGAGCAGCAACCGTTGACAAGCGTGAAGGACGATTGGATTCTCAAGTTAGCTATCGTCGGTTTCGGTTTCGTCTTCGTCATGTGGTTGGTGTCGAGAAGACGCAGCAGTGCATATGAGGCCTTGAAGCAGGACGAGAAAAGTACAGCATGAGCATTGCGATTTGACCGTACTCGTACCATCAATGAAATGCCAAAGTGAAGCCTTCTTTTATGCCTCATAGATCACCCGAAAGTTTAGTAAAACTCTCAGGCATCCAAAACTTAGTGCTTTTGTCGCCACTAGCATGCGTAGCGCCAACAAAGGAAAGTGCTAGCAGGGCTGACCAGGCCGATCTAACCAATTCTTCAAATTTCTCGGCTTGGCGCAGCTAGATGCTGAAGGCTGAAATTTCCATCCTCCTGCAGTCCCTTTCTTTCTTTATCTTCTACCTGAAATCACAAGATACCCAAATCACTATATCCTGTCCTTCTGTTTCTGTCCTTGACTTTCTTTCGTTATTCTAGATAGATTTGGAGAGGCGTTTTCTCTCCTCTATCTGCTTGAACGCAAGGTCGACTAGAAATCCCAGCAAACTTACTCTGTTACCCACGCTTTAGGAACTTCTGATAAGACACGATCAGACCCATCCGAACCCCTACACAACAACCACAACCCATACTCCAATACTGAGTAAGTTCCATCCCTTACAGTTCGCCCTTTTCACAAGATGGTCGCGTTCGATCATGACCCATCTCGCCTCATTCGAAAATTAGGCAGACACAGCAAACCAGATCAAAGGATTGAAACTGACAGTCTTACAGAATATTCCGACCTACAAATATGGCTGATTCACTGAACATGAACGGCTTGTCCCTCAACGAGTCTCGACATGGACCTGGACCGAATGGCATTAATGGTGGTCGCTCGGCCTATATCCCTCCCCACCTTCGAGGACGCCCTGAACCAACTGCAATGAAACAGCCCGATGGCCCTGTACCAAGTGCTGGTGGACCTGGTCTCGCCGGAAGCGCATGGGGCAACAACTCTCAGCCCAACGAAGACTGGGCAAACACTCCTGATTTCAAACCAGGTCCTGGTCGTCCGGCTCCATCCGCCCAGAATGGCTGGCCAGTTCCAGGCGCTCGACCAACCGCCCCTCCCAGTGGTCCTCCTCGATTCGATCAAAATGCCTATGGCAACCCACGAAGTGGTGGTGGTGCTTACGGTGGTGGCGCAGGTGGTGGTGGGTACGCCTCAAGAGGGGGTTCTGGAGACGGTCAATGGCGAGATGGTCAGCACGTTCCTGGCCCCGCCAATCCCAGAGTCGAACGTGAGCTCTTCGGTGTGCCTAACGATCCTACTAAGGCACACACTGGCATCAACTTTTCCAACTACGATGACATTCCAGTCGAAGCCTCCGGTCACGATGTTCCTGAAGCCGTTACCACTTTCACCAATCCTCCTCTCGATGACCACTTGATCAGCAATATCAAGCTGGCACGATACACAGTCCCCACTCCTGTACAGAAGTACTCCATTCCCATTGTTATGGGCGGTCGAGATTTGATGGCCTGTGCTCAGACCGGCTCTGGCAAGACTGGTGGCTTTCTGTTTCCCATCTTGTCCCAAGCCTTCCAAAACGGACCTTCCGCCAATCCGGCAAATTCCCAAGGTGGTGGCTTCAGACAACGAAAGGCCTTTCCAACATCTCTTATCCTGGCTCCAACTCGTGAGCTGGTCTCACAAATCTACGATGAATCTCGCAAGTTCGCCTATCGATCATGGGTTCGACCTTGTGTCGTCTACGGTGGTGCTGAGATCGGAGGCCAGCTGAGACAGATCGAGCGTGGTTGTGATTTGCTCGTCGCAACACCTGGTCGTCTCGTCGACCTCATAGAGCGAGGTCGAATTTCGCTAGCTAACATCAAGTACCTGGTCCTTGACGAGGCTGACCGAATGTTGGACATGGGTTTCGAGCCTCAGATTCGCAGAATTGTTGAAGGTGAAGACATGCCAAATGTTGACGGCCGACAAACTCTTATGTTTTCTGCCACATTTCCTCGAGACATTCAGCTTCTCGCCAAAGACTTCTTGAAAGACTACGTCTTCTTGTCCGTTGGCAGAGTCGGTTCCACGTCGGAGAACATCACTCAAAAGATTGAATATGTCGAAGACCACGACAAGAGATCTGTTCTGCTCGATATCCTACACACTCACTCCGGAGGTTTGACCCTGATCTTTGTCGAGACCAAGCGTATGGCAGATACCCTATCCGATTTCTTGATCACTCAAGGCTTCCCAGCCACTGCTATTCATGGTGATCGAACTCAGCGAGAACGTGAGCGAGCTTTGGAGTTCTTCCGAAATGGTCGATGCCCAATCATGGTTGCTACTGCAGTCGCTGCGCGTGGTCTTGATATCCCCAACGTGACCCACGTTGTCAACTATGATCTCCCCACCGACATTGACGACTATGTCCACCGTATTGGCCGAACTGGTCGTGCTGGAAATACAGGTCTCTCAACTGCCTTCTTCAACCGAGGTAACCGAGGTATCGTCCGAGATCTCCTTGAGCTTCTCAAGGAAGCCAACCAAGAGGTTCCGGGCTTCTTGGAGAACATCGCACGTGAGTCATCTGGCTTCGGTGGCGGTCGGGGCGGTCGTGGTGGTGGAGGTCGAGGTCGTGGTGGCAATGCTACTCGAGATATGCGACGAATGGGACCTCCATTGGGTGGTGGCGCTCCATCTTGGGGTAGCGGCGGCGGTGGTGGTGGCTTCAGCAGTGGTGGCAGCAACTTTAGTGGTGGCTACGGCGGTGCTAGTTCAGGAGGTTATGGCGGCGGTCACTCAGGTGGCTATGGAGGTGGTGGCTACGGCAACCCAGGTGGTGCTAGTGGCCCATCTTCATGGTGGTAATCTTTGTCGCTCAAGACTACTAATTACTAACTCGTACGACACATCGATCTACATTTCCTTCACGTCGAAGACGTCGGCAGGTCAACACTATACTGGAGTTGCAACAGGTTTCCAACAACACGATACGACCTTTACGACGAATTCATCATTTAACTACGGCGTACTGCATTATAGAGAGCGCTGGCTTTTTCGATTGATTTTCAGATACCCCGAAACAACCTTTTGTGTCAATCATTCCACGCTTATAGTGGAACGGAAGGATGACATGTCCTGGAGGCTTACATGCGAATGGCGTCTTTTCCTTGCAATAATGTTGCATTTGAGAGAGGATTGGTGAGGCTGATGAATTTCCAAAAGCTCTCATTAAAAAGTTTGGCTGTCCTCAACGGAGCAGTCGCGGTTGCAAAAATTAAGTCAGCTTTCAGGACATGGGTACATATAGACACGAAAGTTATGAAAAACGATGGGGGCTCATAGATGGCAATGCGATACGACTAGAAAAGCAGGCGATTCTTTGAACAAAAAGTTGCTGGCTTTTCACATGGAAAGAGAAGAACACGGGCTGGCGTTGTGCACGGGAACTACATACCTAGATGAAAAGGTTCTGTGCATTGCTGGCGCAAATGTCGCTCTCGATGAGCCCTCATGAGCTGGGAATCGGTTGCTAGACCTGAATGAAGGGTCTAAGCTGGGTATCAAAATTACTTTACGCAGATAGACTGAATCGAGCATTACAACTCAGTGAATTCTGGACTCATACGTAATGTTCTTCCTACCTTTTCACGGTTTACGAAAGGCCTTGCTGCTCGTTCTTTGCCTGTCCAACTCAAGGCTGAGAAAGCACATTCAAATTTGTTGGGCAGTATGATTTCGTTGGCCTTTTCAATGACGTTGTGAGTTCTAGCAGATGCATCGTAGTATTGTACCCGGTAGACGACTCGGCCGAATCGTAGATGTTACTCTAAAGAAAATAGAACAGGCCTAGCCATGTAGTGTTCAGTGAAGGCATCCCTCCAACATTTGCAAACCGGGGTTATAAAAATGTAAGAAAGTCAAAATACCTTACAGTCCAAATTTTATCTTCGACACTCTATAGACATGCACTGCTACCATGTCATTCAGTGTGACATCGCATGAGTCACATCGACAAACATCTCTGTTCGTCTCACGCAACCACTCGGCATCTGCTGAACGGCCTGGTATCCTAGACCTGCAGTCACTTCAGCATAAATAGTCATCTTGCTTACGTAGGAAGCCTATTGGTTGAATTCCCAAATCACCTGCCTAATTGGGACAGCTTCACTCACAGACCGAGGTCCCTTCAAGATTTGTGGTACTCGAAGCTCGCTACTTGCTCCTTTAAGAACTGATCCCGAGCGCAACATCACTGTTGACCTCATTTACGCTGCACATGTACCAAGGGAAGGTCGCGACATACCCCAGATTTTCACGTTAGCTTCTTCTCTGACATGGATTACCTCAGGCGATGCGTGTACTGTGCAATGGCTACTGTGTACTCCGCACCTCGAACTTCGTCGGCACATCCCCAGATCGTGGTCACTGCTTCATAGATTTTGAGCTACTTACCGCTTTTGGCATGGACGTCCGATGCGCCAGCTCTATAGTAAGAGCAAGATATTCCGCTGATGTAGGAAGACTTCATCCTCCTTAAAGACATTGTAAGCTCCAGTAGCATACGTTGTAACGACGGACTTTCGACAACATGCTTATGCTCAATCTTGGCGTTGCTTCACTCCTGGCAGGTATAGTGGCGAGCGCACCGCCTCATCAGAATGTTCAGAGACAAGCTGCGACAACATCAGCACCGTCGGCAACGATTGACTCTGGCGTTGTCATTGGCACCCAGACGTCCATAGCTGGTGCACCAAGCCCAGTGGTCAATCAGTACTTGGGAGTGCCATTCGCAGCGTCCCCTACCAGATTTGCTCCCGCTCAAAGTGCAACGCCATGGTCGTCGGCATATATGGCTACGCAGAGAGGCCCCGCTTGTATCCAGGTAAGAATCTTCTAGGAATCCCGTGCTTGTGCTTGCCTAGATGGGCACCACCAGCTATAGCTCTTCGCTGAGGGATTCCTGAATCGGACTGTAACTCACACGTTGTTAGCAATTCAATTATCCGGAGTCATCTCGAAATTTCACTATTGCGGCTTTCAACACCCCAGCTCCTCCTGAGTCAGAAGACTGTCTGAGTGTCAACATCTTTGTGCCAGCAGGTGCTCAGAATGGTGGCGGATTGAAGCCGGTTATGTTCTGGATTTATGGTAAGCTGATACCAACACAACGACTACAGCTCGTTTAGCTGATGGCTTCAAGGCGGCAGCTTGCAATTTGGATACAATGGGCAAGCTGCATATGACGGAAGCAGTTTTGCGGCCAACCAAGACGTGATCGTTGTGGCCACGAATTATCGAACAAATGGTTGGTTTGACACAATCGTTGCATCGTTCGCTGCTGACACCTGATACGTAGTGTTTGGCTTTCCATCGGCCCCTTCTTTGCCTCTCACAGCACGAAATCTTGGCTATCTCGATCAGCGATTTTCCCTGAAATGGGTTCAACGAAACATACGTTCTTTTGGTGGTGACCCGAGTCGAGTCACCATATTTGGTGAAAGCGCTGGATCGTTCTCTGTCGACTCTCTCGTCACGTCCTTCGGACCCTCTGCACCAGATGGTCCACCTCCTTTCAATGCAGCAATTATGCAATCTGGTCAATCCTCTGTCACGGCAAGACTAGGAGCTGATTCTTCCAGCTGGACAAGGCTCATCAGCCAACTAAACTGCACCACAAGTGATGATCTTGCATGTGCCCGAGCAGCACCTGCAACGACGCTGAAGAGCATTATCGAAAGAGGTGCTATCGCGTTTCGTCCAACTCTAGACAACTATACGCAGCTGCAATATCCTGAGGCGGCACGTCGAGCTGGAAACATCGCTCGAGTTCCCATCATGACAGGAACGAACGCTAACGAGGGCATCCTCTTCACCTTTACGCAGAATGATACTGTAGCGTACTTGAGGTCCACCTTGCCAAGTATAACAGATGCTCAGATTCAGGTTATTCTTTCCGCATACCCCATTGGGCAAGCAGGAATCAGTACCCAGACCGATCAGATAGCACGCATATATACTGACGTCGGATTCCAATGTCCTTCTGCTATTGTCGCGAACGACACAGCATCAGCTAGGATACCAGCCTGGCGATATTATTACAACGCCACCTTTGCAAACATTCAGCCGATACCTGGAGTAAATTTCGGGCCATATCACGCATCAGAAATACCGATAGTGTTTGGCACATACCCGACATACAATAGCCCTGCTAGGGGATATGCGACACAGACACAAGCCAGGCTGAGTGAGCTCATGCAGAATATGTGGGCGACGTTCGCGAAGAATCCAACTGGCGGGCCAGCACCTGGTTGGAATGGTGTGATCGGCGGGGGATTGCAGGTTATTGGCGGATTGGGAGGGCTCGATAGTCAAGGAAGACTGAGGTCAAGTGCGCCAGTGGCTGCTATCGATGGTGGTAGATGTGAGATCTGGAGAGCTGCTTATGGTTTAACCTCATAAGAGAGGCAAGTTCTTGGCTAGTGCAACGTAGACTTTGCGGTCATGTTCGACCGTTCTGCGTTCTCAGCTGAGCCATGCTTGAGTTTCGATCAATACAGATTGCTCTAAAACTTGCAGCAGTGAGAGTATCACGCCCTTCTATCCTAGATAATTGCAGGAAGTATGATCAGCTCGGATAGACTCCTGCTGCTGATCGCCAAGGGCAGTAGCGAGAGTGGATCCGAATAGTTTTGGGACAGAGCTACCCGCATCTGGTTGGCGCCTGGAGTGCCGAAGCCTGCCCAGCCCTCTAAACTTCAATCTATTACGATACAAAACTCTTCCCGCCCATCACGTTCAGCGCCGATGATTTGGTTGCAAAAATCCTTTCACGTGTGTGACCGCCGCGAAGCACGTCAAGCTCGCAATAGCTTTGCCCAGTGTTCAGAATGAAGTGACTGGAAATGACATGTGCCTCCCACGGTTGCCCTTCGTGTGATCTCTACGTGACAGATACACGCACTACATGCTCTGACCCTTATAGTTGCTTACTTTAGAACTGCTTAGGATCACCTTGATCAACTTGGCCAGCGAAAGTCTAAACCCCGCAGCACTCAGAGAGGCCCCTACAGACGACCACAAACATGTCTACACAGCAAGGAGGAGAGAAGATGACCCATCACTTTGGTCGTGGAGGCGCAGGTATACACACACCATGTATGTCTACGACCGAGCTCGACTAACCAGTGGCTAGGTAACATTACCACCAAGTCCGACAAGTCGCCAGCACTCCCTCCTCAAACAACCCCGACACTGAAGAGCAGGAACTATACCACGGGTCGAGGTGGTACAGGAAACATCGTGACCAACGACAATCCAGCAACAGCGCGTATAGCACAGGACGTGGATGTGCCAGGCATTGCCCTGCCTGAAGGTGACGTCCACACAGGTCGAGGTAGGGCGCACAATGCATCGTGCAAAGGTTAAAACTTCTGACACAATTACAGGTGGTGGTGGCAACATCTACAAACCGACGGAGGAAGAACGTCAAACTGCCAAGTCTGAAAACGAGAAATTAAGATCAGCCAGTTTTTCGAAGGACAGAAGTGGTCTGAAAGGTCTTGCTGACAAGGCCAAGGAAGCGCTCAAGGGTTCTAGCACATCTAACAAAGAATAAACGCTTCCGCTGCAGGAGCAAGTCGTCAAGAGACGCGCCTAACATTGAGATACCCATAGTTTAATGTGAACTGTTCTGGCCAGCCATCTGCTTGAATAGCGGATCTGCCTCAATGTCGTTACTGCAGGAGCAAAGTTAACCAAGGGCATACAACTCCCGTTACGTGTATCTTCGAAAGGACTATCAGGCAATTCAACACGGTCGTGCCGCCGAACACAGGTCGTGCTGCCACATCTCACTATCCTTGAACTTCCTTCCACTCGTGCAGTAGCGTTGAACCTAAGGGCTAGACGATTTACTGAAGAGACCAGGAACATAGATTAACACTGATGGGCTCGATGTTGTTGTGCAACACGCAAGCATGCCTGCACTACGCTTTGAGATTCCGGAGTCAAGTCTGCATTGTGATGGAAAGCCGTTAGCACGACTGACTCGCTCAACAGTTGATTGGGTATCGCACATCTTTAGAAGCTATTTCTTCAGCTATCGATCGACACCCACATTTCGGGAGTGTCAACCTCCTCAGTCAATAGCGTAAATAGCTAAAATCATCATTGATACTTTGTAAGGGCGTACCATTCAATAGTGCGAGTCAACTCGAGCATCGAGTGTCATGCAGAAACCTAAATGTTCATGCACAGGTAGAGTAAGTACTCGGCTTTGTGAGACCGCGGATAGACGGATTTTACAGGCTTCGAGGTTGTCAGGCTCCTACTGGTCCCTCGTGGCTTTGCAGACGTTGTACAAAGTTTGCTGTTGATAACTCTTCTGAACATTGAACACAATTGTGCTTTCTTCAGCTGCCTCAATTCCCTCGTTTGTACATGCGACATCCTCCAGCAAACATAAACTGTATCACTACCGAGCTCGAAGACGACCGCAAAAGCCCGCATCACGCGACAAGCACCGACGAGCGAGTCGTTGTTGGGGACCAGACTAGAATCACGAGCTGAACAAGACTTACTTCGTTAACCCATAGCATGAGCGTGTGACTCGAGGTTGCGTCGATCGACCTTCTTTCAGACCCAAATAGACCACAATAGCAGATAACGAACGTTTGACTATACGAGAGGTTTTCATCAAATTGCACGAACGACGAGCTTACTTAAGTAGCCATTGAGCTCTATATTGCAGCTCCATCTATTTGTGTTGCACAGCACTTGCAACACCACCTTTCGTCATTCGAAAACAACAGGGTGCGGGATTGTGTGAGCCATCCACAAGGACTAAGTCTTTTCGGGAATTAACAAGCTCAATGCTGGAGAGATGAGTACATTATTGGTGATCCAGCTTGAGCAGATTCCGACGACTTGGACCAAATTGCTAGGTGCCTAAGTCACTTCTCCCTACAAAGTCTCATTACATCCACGAGCCGCTCGTTCTTTCCTGGTTATCTGTATGCCCACGCTTCTCCCTACAAATTCGCAACCATCATGAGCCAACATCATCATCAGGCGAGTTTGCACCAATCTCGTCCACAACAACATAGCTACGATTCCCCCTATCTTCAGCAGTCATCACATCATCAATATCAGCATCCGAACCAGATGTCGCAGTACTCAGAGAACCCTCCCCATTATCAGCAGCCAGCTCAGACGCCGCTGAACACTACCTCCCAGTTGAATTATCAAGGTGCCCCACAAGCGCCAGGCTACACACCAAATCAGGGACCTCCACCAGTGTCACATCATTACCCACAGTACCAACCACCCATCCAACACCAAAACACAGACACCCAGCAGTACCCATATACACCGCCAAGTCCTAGTCAATCCGAAGGCGCGGAAGAGGAAGAGATTATAAGACGATCACTTCCTGATCCACCAGCCGAAGTTCGCACACAACATGGCAGAACATACGCCCTCGATGTGGTCCAGCAGCCACTTAGAGCTCGTATGTGCGGATTTGGGGACAAGGTGAGCTGACAGAGTGATTAGTGCTGATAGGGCCGCAGACTGACATTTCCACCAGGATCGAAGACCTATCTCGACAGCACCAATCGTTAGAGCAGTGATTAGGGATGCACAGACCGGGGAGGAAATTGATTACAAGAATGCGTAGGTGCATCCGCACATGGTCCGAACGTTTTATTGACGCGATACAGTGGTCTGGAGGTGTCGCAGTACGTGTGCTTCGCCTGGATTTATGACATACATGCACGAGATGAGAGGTGTAGTGTCAAAACTGCACCAGGTCAGGCCATCATCAGTACCTCTATGACTTGTGGATATCCCACCACAGTCATGTCACAAAGTCCTGCTCGAGTCGCCCCGCGAGTTCTTGAGAACGACCCGGCACATCAGATTCGTCCTCCATACGCAGGTCACAACGCTTTGCCGAGCGGTCACTACATGCAGAACGGACAGAGTCCTTTTGTACATGGTACACGACCAAACAGTGGCATGTTTCCACCAATTCTCAATCCGCCTCCCCAAATCGCGGGCATACAGTACGGATTCCAGCCCGCGCCAACTCCGTATGGAGTAGCTCCCACTCAAGCACCACTACCGCCACCGAATGTTCGAATGCCTCCTGGTCCTGCTCCGCCACCAACTCCTCCTCCCAACCGGCATGAAGATCTAGGTCAGCGCTACTCACAGAATCTGATTGGAAATTTCGTGCAGACTGGCCAATTGTTGGAGGACCTTGATGGTAAGACAGGCATTTTCTTCATCTTCTCCGATTTGTCTGTTCGTAATGAGGAGTGGTTCAGGCTAAAGTTTGGCCTCCTAAATGTTGGGTTGAAGACAGATGATATGAGCCACGAGGAGGTCTTTCGCCTCGCCGAACAACACAATACCGCTCCCTCGGCAGGCCCAAACCTTGAAGCAGCTAAAAATGGTACCAGGAGGCTCGAGGGACTTACTGCAGGTCTGCTCGAGCAGAAGCCACCCTACCTAGCGACCCGATTCTCTCAGGCTTTCAAGGTTTATAGTGCAAAGAAGTTCCCTGGTGTTGCAGAGAGCACAGAGTTAAGCCGGAAATTTGCCGATCAGGGCGTGAAGATATCAGTTCGCAAAGAAGGCACGAAGGAGGGGAAGAGAAAGCGCGGCGACAATAGTGGCGATGAGGATGACCGTGACGACTAGTGACGGTACTGTTGACAGCCAATAGTGCCGCCTCGTCAAGGACTTTCGGGTTTGACTATCTGTTCTAATATCTAGAAGTTTGTACATGAGCTGAACAACACTGCCAATCGTTCTTATAAGCCAATTCAACTCGCCTGGTAACACGTGCGCTGAGGAAGACCTATGTCAAAGTTGTGCCTGTCTACTCTTCCGAGTTCCGAACAAGTTTCGAACGAGTTCGCGAAACTTGAAGTACATTTGAGCCAAGCGTGTATGCCAAGCTTGCGGGGTGTTTAGCTCCATCGTTTGTGACTGTCCGTGCACAAAACTGAATCCCTGCCTTGCTCCACGAAGTTGGCACGAGTCCATGTCAGGCAGGCGTTCAAAATTTGCAAGTTCTCTGTTTGTCTGGCACTCGATTATTCATCTGTGTATGGCCATGGCTTAGCGTCCGCGCCGAAGCTACGCTTGCTCAGTCAACACTCCAATAGCGGAACGATCTCCATAAGTTTCCCACCTGTCACAGTGCTTGGATGGGTTGTCGAAGCTATGGCCGGTCTTGCTTCCGACAACAGGTTTATGATGATCAAGACTAGAGTAGGAGACCGCACAGTACTTTTTTCCGCTCGAACTTGATATTTACACTTTTCGCATACACTTCGCGACCACAAAGTACACAACACATACGGTATACTCTACCAGCACTATGCGCTTCGCACTAGAGAGTGAGTTCCAACACGCAATACCATCTACAACCCATGACTGACCCTTCACAGCAGATGAGAAGCAAGTCAATCACAACGATACAAACGGTCTCCATGGACAGTCCAAATATGACCCTGACATCGCGCATCCAGCTGCTGGCTATACCACGGGCACCGATGCACCATACTCGGATGCTACGCCTCCGGAGGGTATCTCTGAACGTCGTTTGATGACGAAGATCGACCTTCGTGTTATCCCGGTGCTTTCTATCTTGTACCTGCTGGCCTTTCTCGACCGCACCAATGTCGCCAACGCCGCAGTCTTTGGGCTCTCCAGCGATCTGAACCTGACACCCATTCAGTACAGTACGGCGCTGACAATTTTCTTCCCACCTTATATTTTATTCGAAATCCCCAGCAACCTCATCTTGAAGAGGCTGAAGCCTCACGTCTGGCTAAGCGTATGCATGTTCATGTTTGGTCTGGTCACTTTATGCCAAGGTTTGGTCAATAACTGGGGTGGGCTGATGACAACACGGTTTTTGCTCGGTGTCTTTGAGGTGAGTCTCAAATCCATTCAATTGGGTACCCTTTGAACACAACCCAAATGCCTAGGGCGAGATCCGTTCAATGGGCTGTTCGTTGGTGGTACTATTCTACACAGACTGACACAAGCCTAGGCCGGCATGTTTCCTGGGTCTTTCTACTTGATCTCGATGTGGTATGTTCGAGCAGAGGCACAGAAGAGATACACTTTCTTCTTCGCAAGTACATCTCTAGCCGGAGCTTTCGGCGGTCTTTTAGCATCCGCCATTGGCAAGATGGACGGCCTTTCAGGATACAGGGGCTGGAGGTACGACTTGGGATCTTGGTTTCAACAATACGAGCTAATATGAGTCTAGATGGGTGTTCATCCTGGAAGGACTTCTTACCTGCGTTGTCTCCTTCATATTCTTCTTCATTATACCCGACTTTCCCGAAGAAGCAAAGTGGCTTACTAAAGCGGAAGCTGCGTTTGTCAAGGCTCGTCTGCAAGATGACCAAGGAAAATCGGCTCGAGAACGGAAAATCACGGGCAAGGACGTTCTCAACTGTTTCAAGGACTACAAGTTCTTTCTGGGCGGTTTTATGTACTTCGGCCTAATCGTTCCGGCCTATGGCTATGCTTATTTTTCGCCTACTATCATCAGATCTTACGGATACAGTCCAATCCAGACTCAGGTGAGCTTTCTAGCCATGACAAAAAACCATATACTGACACAGGGTTTTTAGTTGCACTCGGTCCCGCCATGGGCTGTATCGTTCGCTATGTCAATGCTGATAGCCACATTTTCGGATTGGACCCGGCACAGATTTCTGTTCACACTCATACCTATTTCTATTGCCGTTGCTGGATTTGGGGTACTCTTGACGGTCCACGATAATAGAAATGTTCAATATATGGCATTGTTTTTGGCATCCTCGGGTGTATATGCTGCAATGCCGATCATTGTTTGTTGGTTCCAGATGAACCTGGGCGGGCATCATCGCCGTGCAGTAGGTTCTGCATGGCAAGTCGGGTTCGGAAATATAGGCGGTATCATCTCCACCTATATCTTTCCAAGCTCGGATGCGAGGAACTTCTTTCGGCTTGGTTACAGTGTGTCTTTGGGCTTCATCTGCTTGAGCGCCTTCACTTGTTGTCTGTACTTCGTGGCGGTCTGGACTCAAAATCGAAGCAGACTGAAGGCGGGTCCTGATCTAAGCCTTACAGAATACGAGAAGGTCGAGAAAGGAGACCTCAACCCGGAATATCGATACATGTTATAGACGTTGTGCGAAGCTACTCGCGGCAATCGCCGTGTAAGGGAGGACATTTGATACTGGAGGTTCGGCTGCGAAGTTCAGAGACGATATGTCAATGTACCTGGAATTGTGCGTTGATGGCAAAGGAATGTGCATCGTTTCCGTGCACTCAAGTCGTAAGAACTCATTAGCCGTCAAGGCCGTCTGATTGTCGAAGTTGTTGTTGCTACATGCGTATCTGGCTAGCTGCTTTACAAAACCGGGACATTCCTAATCTTCAACTTGGTGATTTTCATGTCCTGGCTTGCACAGGACTCGTTATCGCTTGGGGGACACAATCTGAGAACCCGTTCTTTTTTCCAGAATAGGCGAGAAGTTGGAGGTTTGTCAATTTAATTATCCTTGGCTGCCAATGCTACTATCAAGACGTTCTAGGCGCTGGCACGTGATGTTAGGCTCCTTCTTGGGTGGCGTCTGCCCGGCACTTCCCTATAGCTTGGAATTCATGTCTACCTCATTCAAATATCATGCTGAACACCTGGGTAATAAAAGGAATCGTGTCATGAGTACATGTACTATATGCGGTACATGGTCGTCTCTTCGAGATATTCTGTTCGGAGCCTGAGAAGAACAACAATATAATTTCGTTTGCCTCGTGGTTTATATAGCCACTGCAGGTCCTCAATGACACCCCGAGATGACATGACAGCGTGGTACATCAAGGCGGCAGATTATTGCATGTCTTAAAGCACAAAGCCTTTCAATAGCTTCTCTGTGTAAGAGATACGATCCTTAGCACTGAGCTCTACCGTGCAAAGTTCCTGCCTCAACATCGATATTCGATATCGACAGCGATACCCGCACTAGGAACCATGGGCAGGCAGAAAGGGCCGGGACAGATGACATTCAAAGTTCAACCACAGGTTCCCGCGAAGCGTAATATGGACCAAAGACAATCGGGCTTCGGAAAATCTCAGTTGAACCAATTCAACGTTAGATTTAAGCCCAATAACGACACCGGCTCCGGTACCCTACCAAGCGAGGTCTCAAACAATGAAAACAATGTTCCAATCACATTCGCATGCAACAAGACAACAGTTGGTTTCACCGAGCGTAGAGAGAAATCAGATGCACCACCACTGAAGAAGCGCAAAGTATCCAGGTACCCGATGAATCATTCGGCTGTTCGCCTGACTTCACGCAAGCCAGTGACTGCGTATGTGCCCATAGACGCTTGGTCACTTATCTTCAGAAGATGTCACCCCAGATTTCTGATTCAAGCTCGACTCGTGTGCCGAGACTTCCGCGATATATTGAAGCAGCAGTCCATCTGGCGAGAAGCGAGAGAATACATATACGGTCCGTCGCTACCAGAATGTCCACATGATTTACATGAACTCGAATTTGCGAAGCTTCTTGTTGGTCGGGGTTGCCAGATCAAAGGTTGCACGCAAAGACTCACCAGGAAGGTGTATTGGGCATTCATGTTACGAATGTGCGAACAATGCTTTAGCGAGAAGACCCAACGACCAGATATTGATGGAAAAGAAGCGCAGCAGTACGTCGAATTTCGCGAAAAGCTCGAGCCTGAGGTAAGACAAACAATACCTAACCACCTGGCTGGGTTGCTCCCCGCAGGCAGTATGTGGGCAGGAAAGTTTTCGCAGGTCAGACCTATCGACAACGAAACTCAAATGTGGAGGTTTCAAGACGATCCTGGTAATTATTGTGTTATGAAAGACGAGTTCGAAGACTTAAAGAGGGACTTCACGCAGAAAGTAGTCACCGAGCCTTCGTATTTTCTGTTCTGGACACGCCTCCACTGGGGAAGAACAAAGGCGCGGATTGAGATTGCTAAGGAATTTGACGGGCATGATGTTATGGTCAAAAACACGTCCCAGAAGCTGGAGAAAGTGGATTTCTTTCAAGACATGGCTGAAGGACTCGACCCGCCGATGACACCGGCTGTTCTGAGGAAGATGGCGGCCTACCACAGAGCTATCGACACACCTAATGCTGCCAGCTTACGGGCTTGGGATGGGCTCAAAGCCAAGATAGATATACCTGAGCTACGAAAGCAAGCTGAACAGCTGCTCAAATGGGAAAGAGACGATTCCGGGTGGCGTGCGTCAATCGAAGACGATCTCTACGACAAGCTGATTATCCACAGACGCAGGAGGCACAATGAAGGCGACAAGCCCGGTCCAGAGGGAAATTGTTGTGCGGAGCAACAGTTCGTGCTGGACATTGCAAACCGTGAGGTGACTAATCTCATTGACATCGTACATGATGAGGACGTACTTCTTAAACTGCTCGATAGTGTGCGATGTTCTTACGAGGCTGCGCCAAATAAGCCCCAGGGTTTGAATGGTGATGGAAGCACTGGTCAATATCGTCTACTGCTAGATGACGCTCGAGTGGTTGTGACTGAGATACTCACGCCACTTGCTACTAATAAAGGTCCTGTGCGTGCGAAAACGATAACAAGCTCATTACGCTGCATGGCTTGCACGCGCACTGACTGTCACCGAACCTTCACATTCGATGGTCTAATGGTTCACATTCGAAACAAGCATGCCGATCTTGTCGGGGAAGACTTACACTTCTGGCGCTTTGCTGTTCCAATACAGTCGCGAATTCGAAGGTACACGGAGCAACTGGCATGGTATCACATCCCTTGGCCGAAGACTCTACCCGCTCTACCGTACCATCGTAGGGCAAACCCTGGCTTGATATGGCATCCTGACGAAGAGCAGAAATACGTATCACATTGTGTCGAGGATGAGGTGCACATGTTCGACAGAGTTGAGCCAATACAAGATCCGACCACTAACGACGACGATTTTGCGGGCTGGGTCTGCAAGGCTGTAGAAATACTAGCGAACACAAGATTGGATTCTGCCGCCATGATCAGGATCGCTTTCGAGTACGCTGCGAGAACCTTATCGAGGCTACACGAAAGCGATGAGTCAGGCTTTGACCTCACTGTCGCTCAGCTGCAGGAGATGGAAGGGGCAATAAAGACCCGAACACAATCAAACGTCGAGTTCAAGTTCAAATGTGGATTGTGTATGAAAGACCCTACGAAGTCAGCGAGTGGACGTCGGCCACGAGAAACCCTCCACCCTCAGCCATTATCACTCCTTGTGCCACATTGGCAAAATAAGCACTCATTGCTGGCACATACTGCACAAAGAGATTTCATCTATCTACCATCAGACTTCGAGCTCAATCAAGCCATGAAGCAAGAGGACGATAAGCTCGAGTCTGAAAGGAGGAGGGTACTGCTGAAGAACAAGAAATCGAAGGCTGGTTCTGGTAATGCAAGTGCTGGAAAGAATACGAAGGACCCGCGAGCTGAGGCTCTACTGGAGATACCTTACATTCGAGATCGGTTTCATATGTTGTTCACACCAGCTGATGGGAGTGAGGCTGCAGACAGTTCAACGGATACGAGCCGATTGACCAGTGATGGGGAAGATACGGACTGACACTGAGCTGAGCAAGATCTCGCCGAGCCGTGGAGGTGAGCAAGAGCTAGGTGTTGTGACCTTGCCATTGTCGGTACATGCCCTTCGAGGTTTGTAACAACATTTATCATTATCAAGGAAAATTCCACGCAGTCCAGTGGGATTATGTCTGGGGAAGAGCGTAGTGCACAAAAAAGATACCACCACAACGTATTATCAAAGGCGACAAGATTAAATTAGCCTGCACGAGTACGTGTTGGGCGAGTCAGAACAAATCGAGTAAGAATTTCTGTCCATCTCATCCACGCGAAGGTGCATATCCGCACTCATAAACATGCTGTAGAGTCTCATCATCTCTTATTATACACTGTAGCTACATCGTCATTTACTAGCTTACCATCCACGGCCCACTCGATCTTCGACTGCCACTCAAAGCAATCGGCAGAGGCAATCTAGGTACCGAACTCTGACTCTCCCTCGACTGACGACCGACAGTACTAGGTGTTAACGTGCCTAAACTGCTTGTCGGCGAAGATGAGCCAGAACTGCCACTGCTACTACTGCTGTACCACTCACTGACGTCTCGATTCGTAGCTGGTAGTCTTGTACTGATATCGGTTCGTCTCCTCAGCCATCGACTCGAGATACTGCTGATGGTAGATGTCACTCTGGTTGAGGACCGTGGAGCAGAGGTGTCGTGGTGAGCGTAGGCTCTTGCGTGTCCCAGACCGGTTGAACGGGTTGATGGACTTCGATCTGGGGTTGTAGTCTCAGTCCCTGTGCTGGAATGGTCGGGGTTAGTAGCTGTGATGGAATTCGGTCGAGCGGTTGGTTTCCCGGACTGACGAAGGTCAAGACCTAGATTGAAGAACGGTGCGCCCCAGCGAGGAGGAGTGGGTGGTATCGAGGGAGTCCTCGTGCTGGCGGCAGGTTTTGCGAACTGAGTACCTGTAGAATACCATTTTCTGTTTAGGAAGGATGATCGGCCTCGGCCGCGTCCTGCTGTTCTTGTATGCATTTCCTCCTGCCGCAGTGTGTCATTGGATGATCGTGGTTGGTGGCCAAATATGATTCCTGTCTCTTGGTTGGCAGCAGGCCAGTTGGCTATGTCTCCTTTCTCGAGGGACGCTTCGCTTTTGGCAGTATCTGGCCTGCTAGGATCGGGACCTCGGCATCCGCTCCGGTGGTAAGATCTGCGGCGTCGCATAAGGCGATAGAAGAGATATATAGTGGTCACCAAACCGATGAAGCCGAAGATTGCGGCAAGGACGATTCCTGCAGTACCGACCGGTGAAGAAGTAGCTTTGGCCTCAAACGCTGGATCAGCGACGTTGTTTGGAAACGGATTCGAATCTGATGCCGGGTTTGATGAGGTGAGGTCTTGACCTGTAGACCTTGCTGGAGTTTGGGTCGATGTCGTCGTGCCTGGATTGGTTGGAGTGCTGGAGATAACAGATGTCGAGGTGGTGAGGGGTGGAGCGGTGCTACTTGACGCGAAGGTCGTTGACGAATTGAATGTCGTGGTACTGATAGTGGTAGCGTTGCTGGAGGACGAGCTTAAGGTTAGAGAGGACGTCGTAGATGTACTGGAGTAAGTATTCGAAGTTGACTTAGATGTGTGATTTGTGTCGCCATCGTGGTTTTCGTCGTCATCTGCCTCGCTTTCGTCGTCACTCAAGTCGTCTTCATCGTCGCTGTCGGAGTCGAGTGGAGGTTGTGATGCTCCTGGAAAAGCTGTCGACGTTGGAAATGGCATGGTCGTCTGACTTGTCGTGCTAGATAGTGAAGACATAGTTCATACTCCTCACGAAGAAAAAGCCGCAGAGTTGTAGTATTGCTTTGAGAGATTCAGCTGCAAACGTTAAGATAAAAGTAGGAGGTGTATACCAAGGAGATGAACGAAGGCGCTTTACTGGTCACAGGTACGACACGTTGGACAAGGTAAGAGACGAAACAGACCAGCTGCTTGAAAGATTGGCGAGGTCATAGCGGATTTACTCCATAATATATATCGGGTATCTCTGCTGTAGAACATGATGCACGCGTGGCTGTAGTAAGAGGCGCTCTGAGGCAGAAGGCCTGTCTGATGGTGTGTCGTACGCAAGGTGATAGCATAGCGGATCATGACACCTACCATGTCTCGAAAGACATAAGTTCATTGACGAAGAGTCTAAAGATGTGCTTGATCACAAGTGTGGTACGATTGAGGTTGTGCTCAAACACTTGGCAGTGGCAGATACGTCGTTGGCAGGAATCGAAGTTTGGATAGACATGTCAACATTTTTGACAAACAAGTCAGAGCTTGGGTTGAAGGGTTAGGCTGCTCCACATCGCGTCGCAGTAGCCATCCGAAATGCGAGTTGAAACGCGTTGCATACATTCTCGCATCACGTTTCGGTGTCCTGCATCGATATTACTAGTGCATCTCGAAGGGAAAGCTAGTGATGGAACATATATAATTGAAACATGTGAGGAAGCTGACTGATCAAAGCGCTAAATTGTATGCTACAAAACAAAAACCTGTACCACGCTGTAACATAGACAATCAATCATCGTAGAATACAAGGCAGCGCACCTCAATACTCTGTCGTCCAGGAGCGTCGGCTGGCGAGTTCGGATCGACAAAAGCTGTATGAGGGGTCATTCCTGCGAGGTCTTGCACACCACCCACACTTTGGCTACGAGAGTCGAAGCACTTGATGAACATGGCCTCCTCTGGAGTCATGTCCTTCATATAAAAGAAACGATGATTGTCGCTAGGAGCCACACCGTACGTTTCTCCTTTGATCTCGTAACCGGCGGTCGAGTTCTCTTCCTTGGACGCTACCGCGGCCTCTTTTCCTCGGTCATCTCCATCGTCGTCACCCTGTCTGGTTGGGTAAAGTAGATCCACCTTGACAAAGTCTTCGGGTTTTGTGGTGCGCCAATCGATGACTGCAAGAGGGAAGTCGGATGCAGGATGACCGATTGGTCTCCATACATTGATGATTTGGTACCGCTGTTTGAGAAGTCTTTCAGCTTCGTCAGATGGCACATGACGTCGCACTCTGACGGCAGCAGCGCCTGGAGTTTGATCGACGTGAACCTGCTGCACTGGCTGTCGTGGCGAGGCCTTTTGATTCCTGCGAATGGTGTGATCGAATATGACGACCTTTGTAGGTTTCTGAGGGAGTTTATCCATCAGGAGCTGCTCGACCTCCTTGTAATAGCCATCTCGGACCTGCTGGTCATCTGTGAAAGCCTTCTCTTTAGCAGGGTAGTGATAGACCCCGAAGCCTGAAACATCTGGACCAAAGTTGTTCTCCTGGCCTCGGATATTTTCCACAGATCTCTTTGTATCCGTATACTTGTAGGATCGGCCACCATCGTCAACCTTGCCCCATGGCTTGACGAAGGGCTCAGAGCTGACAACGTAGGACGCAGGGTCCATGTACTTGAACGATGCGGTCGTCATGGTGGAGGCTTGTCGTTGAAGGATCGATTTACTGAATCGAGTGGCCAAGGGCAATTGCTGTGTAAGTGTTGGACGCAGAGCAGATCGTATATGAGATGTCACGAATCGCATATATGAGCAAATCGTACAATGTGTATGTAAGATGGGACGTACAGAATGACAACTACACCTGAGACAAAGCACTTACAGATATTCAATATATACATATGTCCTTCCAACTCTTGCTGGGTTCATGCATTTGTAATGTCGATGATTGCGTGATACCTTTCCTCGGACCTGTAGGCATGACGTGTTCTGACAAAGCTTTCACATCGAAAAATTTGTTCATTGATTCGACGAAGGAAGTCCGACATCTTCGACAAAGTTCTCGAAAAGTTTAGAGACTTTAGTGCTCGATTTGTCTGGGGAGTTGGGGATTAATTCGATGCATAAGGTATGCATTTAGACCACATTATGAAATGCATTGTAAATGGATACATGTCGTCATATCGTAGCGTTTAGGTCTTCTGAAATGCTCCAAGGTTTGAGTACTACTCCCATTAGCTCATAGTCTAGCATTAAAGAGCTCTGTCGATGTGTGTCCGTCTTCTCGTGTTGCACCACAAAAAGATGCAGAGGTGTCTTGGTGGACTGGCGTGAATTATGGTTAGGTGGGAGTTGAGAATACTACTGTGAACTGAAGGAGTTCAGCTGGTCTGCAAACAGCCAAGAGGAGAGCACAAGGCTGCTGTTCAGCCTTTTCGTGCCTACTTCGGGCATTAGTTTGCGGACCTGCACGCCTGTTTCAAGTTCCACTGAGACCACTGTGAGCAACACGTGAAGTGCTATTAAAGTCATTGTCTACGTTGGCTCGTTCGTCTGATATTCCACCTCAATTGCACCTTACAACAATGATTCGTCTCTGATCGTTCCTTCCTTGCGTACAACAATCTTCTTCAGTTCAAGCCGGCAGCTGCGACTTGCAGTGCTAGCAACGACTCGATTGCGCCCTTGGGTGTACTACCACAATGGCTTCTTTTCTCAACACCACCTTTGATGATGAGGAGTCAGAGACCGAGTTTAATCCAGGCGCAGAACAAGGCTCGGAAAATGAAGGATCAGACAACGAAGACACCAAAGTACAACCTTCTCGTAAAGTCGAACGCGCATCGCCTGTGCCAGAAGCAAATGGCTCGAGACCAAAACAAAGAGATTCTCCTGTCAACGACTTGAAGGACGATGACGAAGATGATAACAACGGCGAAGACGACGAAGGAGAGGGTGAAGATCTACAAGATGGCGATGACGATGAAGAGGACGAAGAAGAGGAGGACGAAGACGACGAGGATGCACTTGTTGGCAGGCCGAAGAAACGAAGGAGAAGGGGCCTCAATCAGTTCATCGAAGAAGAGGCTGAGGTCGACGAAGACGACGACGAACTTGAAGCTGATGAGGACGATATCGCCGAGACCGGCTTCATTCAAGATACTCATCCTGACGATGACTTAGGCGCTGATGTCGAGCAAGATGATAGGAGACACCGAGAACTCGATCGTCAACGCCAGCTCGAACAATCTATGGACGCCGAAGCACAGGCTAATAGATACAAAGAAAGATATGGTCGGCGAACAACAACTGGTTTGGCCAAAGGCTCCTTCGTACCCCAAAATCTGCTCATGCCTAGTGTGAATGATCCCAGTATTTGGTCTGTTGCGTGCAAGCCCGGAAAGGAGAGAGAAACAATCGGTTTCATCATGAAGAGACAGATCGAGAGGTCAAAGATGGGCAAACCTCTGAGAATCTGCTCCGCTTTTGAACGTGGAGGCACAACCTCGTCCATGGCTGGCATGATCTTTGTCGAGGCAAGAAGAGTCGACGACATGAAAGAGGCCCTGACTGGCGTGCCTAACGTATACATGAGCAAGATAACCAAGTTTCCCCTCAACGAGATGCCCGATCTACTTCGTGTTAGAAAGACGAAGCAATTGGAGATTGGAGGTTACGCTCGTATCAGGAAACAGGGAGTTTACTTCAACGACCTTGCCGTTATTGAGGAGGTCGAGGACAACGGTCTCGACGTCGTTGTTCGTCTCGTCCCTCGTCTTGACTATGGCCTCAACGAGGACGATAACAAACCGACCAACCCTGCCGAGAAGCGAAAACGAAATGCTTTTGCCCCAGCTGCCACTCCTCTCGTTCGACCTCCTCAAAGATTGTTCAACGAGAACGAGGCAAAGAAAAAGCACTCTCGCTTTCTTACGCAGAACAGGGCTCTCAGCGGTCGTAGTTGGATCTACAAAAATGACACATACGAGGATGGTTATCTCTGGAAGACTTTCCGAAGGTCTCAGCTGCAAACAGAAAACGTCGATCCGAAGCTTGAAGAAGTCACCAAGCTTACTCGGCAAGCGGCTGACGGTTCTGAAACACTAGACATTGAGCAGATTGCAAAAGATCTCAAGAACTCGACCGCCGAAGGCAATTACGTGCCAGGCGACGAGATTGAAGTATACAAAGGGGAGCAGAGAGGCCTGGTAGGCAGGGTAGAAGGCGTAAGCGACAGAATTCTACGTGTCAAGGTCATCCAAGGTGAACTCGCAGGTCAAGTCATTGAGCAACCTGTAAGTGATGTGCGAAAACGCTTCAGAGAAGGTGATCACGTCAAAGTTATCGGTGCTAGCAAATATGCTGGTGAGATTGGTATGATCATCAAAATCAAAGACGACAGAGTCACCATCATTACCGACACTAGCAACCAGGAGATTACTGTTTTCAGCCGAGACTTGAGAGAGGCAGCGGAGGCAGGTGGCACTGAGATCAAGTCCCATATGTTCGACGTGCAAGACTTGGTCCAGCTCAATGCAACACAAGTCGGAATCGTCATCAGAGCGGACCTTGAGGCTGTTCGCATTCTCGATGAGAACTCTTCTGTCGTGACTCGCTTGCCAACTCAACTACAAAAAGTCGAACAAAAGAAAAATGCAGTTGCCACTGACCGAAACTCGGCAGAAATTCGTGTTGGTGACACGGTTCGAGAGTCAGGTGGAGAAGGCAAGACTGGTCGTATCTTGCACATACATCGTGCACATCTCTTCCTGCATGACCGAGAGCGCATGGAAAACTCAGGCTTGTGGACGACTCGCTGCATGAACGTCGTTACTATTGCCTCGAAAGCGAACATGACTCAGTCTGGCCCAGACCTGACCAAAATGAACCCTATGCTCAATGGTCAACGAGCGCCAGGCGCCATGGCGCCACCACCTCAAGTCGGCCGTGACAGACTCATCGGTCAAACTGTACACATTAGGAAAGGACATTTCAAGGGTCATAGAGGAATTGTCAAGGATACCCAAGGCGAAGTCGCCAGAGTCGAACTTCAGTCTAAGAACAAGGTTATCAACATTCCCAAAGTTGACCTTGCAGTCGTTGAGTATGTAACACTTCACCCGCTCGCAGAAATCTTGCTAACATTTAATAGTCGAAACACGGACAAGACCATCGACTACAACACCTTTGCACACTCGAGAGGCCCTGCTTTTCCCCTTCGAACTGGCACTGGTGCGACCAATGGTTCGAGGGTGCCAGATTCAGGATTTCAAGGAGGTCGCACGCCGCAGGTTGGCAGTGCAACCCCAATGTGGGGAAGCTCATCTCGAACGCCAGCTTGGAATGGCGCTGGATCCGCGATGGACTCAAGGACTCCTACCTGGAAGGCCTCAGGCAGTGCAACAACCTATGGAGGTTCGGGCAATATGACCAGCTATGGTGGTCCAGGCAATTACGGCACGAACAACAGTAGCAATCGCACACCGGCCTGGTCATCTAGTGCGAAGACACCTTATTCTAGCGATCATGGTTACGGCTCATCATCAGGTGGATACGACGCGTTTGCGGCAAGCTCGCGCACGCCTTTTGCAGGAGGAGCATCATCGAGAACGCCAGCGTACAACAGTGGTATGACGGAGAATACGTCAGCAATTTCAGCACCTACCCCAAGCGGATTTGACAGTTCAGGGGGCGGATATACCTCTTATGCAGCCAATGCACCTACTCCAGGTGCAGGTTTCGGATCAGGTCCTGTTGATGCACCAACACCTGGCATGCCTAGCTACGCTAAAGCTTCGAATCAAATTCCACTGAAGCATAATAGACTTGCTGCTGCAGCAGCGACGCCAGGAGCCACATACGATGCACCTACACCAGGAGGTCCAAGATATGCTGAAGATGATGACGATGATTAGTCGTGTGCTCACGAATTTGTATTGTGTTTGAAGATTTCTCCGGTGCTCTTCTATGAGACGTGGGACCTGTGTACGCTAGCTTTGGACTCTGCACAAGTGGTTGTGCGAAAAAAACTTTTCAGCTCTCAGGATTGAGCTTCATGGTATTGACCAAAAACCTTCCGCATCGTGTAGCATAACTAGGATCAATATGCTTTCAACCTTATCATGCTTCCAAAAGCTCCTGCAAATCAATCAATTGAGCAAATCGTGACCATGTCATACGTCATCAGACAATGTTGTCTTATACTTACTATACAACTGTATTGTAGTTTAGAAAAGTTTCTTTTATTCATTGCATACCTGACACTACTGATACTAAACACCACAGCCGGATCTCAATCGCATAGACCTCACTGCTGTACTGAATAGAAACATGGACTCGGCGCCTGCCCAAGTCAATGGAGGTCAAACTACTGCTGCCGAGTTACCTCCGGAGGCAATAGCGCTTGCAGGAAGAATGTTCGATGCTGCGAGGAAGGGAGACGAGCAAAGCATAGCCCTACTGACACAAGCACTCGCTAGAGGCTTGCCAGCAAATCTGACGAACGGCAAGGGCGATTCACTGGTAAGTCTTCTTGGTGATAGATGTGTGAAGATACAGGGTCATAGCACAACTTCTATGGTTAAGTGAACATAGGCACACTGGGAAAAACTCAATACGTATCACGCAAAGCATCAGGAACCCGGACTAATATGTATCTGTTCGTCTAGATCATGCTAGCAGCCTACCACGGTCACGCGAATCTAGTCCGTCTCCTGCTACAACACCACGCGGACGCAAACAGACTGAACGATCGAGGGCAGTCACCACTGGCGGGTGTTGTTTTCAAGAACGAGCGCGAATGTGTCGAGGCACTACTTGAGGGTGGTGCTGATCCGCGGATAGGTGAACCATCTGCGTTGGAAGCGTGTAAAGTGTTTAAACAGGAGGAGTTTGAAGCTATGTTTTTGGAGCAGGCTGACAAGTTGAGGAGGACTGGGAATAGTGCTGTCAATGGTGCGTCGTGAGGAAGGTTGGAGCAAGTCGGTTGTCTGGTAGGTCAGATGTATTGGTCTATAGTCTGGTTAGGTCAGGTCGGAAACAGAGCCGTTTTCGGTCACGAATCGCGATAGCATAACTTAAGCATAATAAAGCAAACGGGACCCAAGTAGTCGCTACCGATGATGCTTGGGAATTATTTCGAACAAAGTCCTAAGGGGAGTTAAGGTCTGTGCAATTGATTGTAGTCGGCTCGACGCGTCGCGTTCCTCCATTTCGTACCAAGTGCGACATTCTGCTATGGCGTCCACCTGAGCTATTCCAGGCACATCGACACAAAGTTGTTTTTCGTTGGAAAACTGTAGCCTCGTACGGAAACTGTGACAACAGCATGCCACTGTTCATGTGCGCATCTGTTCGTACAGTTGCAACCAGTTTGAATCTGAGACGTGGCTACTCCCAGCCACGACCTGAATAGTCGTCCTGTTAAGCCTTTTCGTCATTTAAGGTACTATTTTAAGCCAGGAAATTTTCATTGGCTATATTGTTGCCTGCGATTTACGCGTGTTTGTCGGGAAGATGTTCGGCGCCATGCAGCTTGGCGCGAAGTGAATTTTTGAGAAGGTTCATCGTCGTAACGTTCTTCTTGTTTCGTGGGCAGAATATTTCCACAACAGTATGTGAAATCTCAAATGTCTCTGCTCTGCTCGGCAAAATCACCTCCCGAAGTTCGATCCATACACAGTTCAACGTTTCCACTGTCGTGTCAAACAACTCCATCCACCTGCTGACGAAAGAGGAGCATTATGTTGCGCGACACGATACCACATGAATCGTGGCCAATGCTAATTGCCCCTGATCATTCAGCTTGACTTCGATGACCTATTTTCATGTGCTCTCGCGTCGGATTGACTAGCCATAACTATGAATATGTAGTTGTCGCTCAAACCTTTGAATAATCCTTGTCACTTCCAAAGAATTACCTAACCTCTAATCAACTTGCCCATAGCTTTTTCAGAACACATCGAACAGAAGAAGCAGTCCGAACCAACCACTATATTATAGGTTTTGGGACCGTGTTCATCCTGCTTCGAGAACTTCACCGGCCTGGCGTTTCCGAAAACAGGCGGCTCACATTACGCAGACCTCAACGTCACAGAGAGCATCACAACCTGCACAAAATAGCATCAGAGGTCAGTGCTTCGGTCCACAAGCACTGCATTCTTCAGTTCAGAAGAGTACTTGCTGCCTGATCCACCTAGCGTCATTCCGGTCCACTCCGGTACAGGCTCACATCAGCACCTCGATCTGTACTGCAAACAGGATCGTCGTTCAATCAGCTTGCCTCCGACAATCAGTTCTTGGTCGAAATTCACCACTGAGTCAGGCACAATCAGCATCCCACGACAGCATCGATAGGCGGTCCGGTTGACCTCCACACAGGCATTTTCGAACACCAGTCGTGATCTACAACAACTCGACTGTATTTCGTTTCATCGACGACCATCGTCTAATAGCCCATCGTTCAAGCTGTCAATCGAACACTACCTCAATGCCTCAGTCAATCTCTGACTATGACTCCCAATACCTCTCCTCTGAACGACGGAGAGGTCTAAGCTTTTTACCCATATCAAAGCTATCAAAGCAACGTCATCAATCGTCTCATAACAACCGGAACTCCATCCCTCCTCCTCAGCAAGAGCCTATACGGCACCACAACCATCATCAGCACAATAACTCCAGCTCTGCGTCACCCTCTACCTCAGCAGCAACCTCAAGATCTTCTACAGCCACATCTCCAGCAGTCCCTGCTTCTGTTCCAGTGTCGATCAAGGAACTAGGATCAAAGGCACAGGAGATCCGTCCAAGTGAGGAGATAGCAGAATGGTCACATCAAATACATGTGACCCAAGGTCGATGCTATTGGTGGTGCCAGTTGTGCTTACCGCAGGACGTTACCAACAAACCGTTGGAAATACCCAAATCCGTCGGTAAAGTTAGCACGGGACGAAGAGCCAGAGTGACTGGCCCCAGTCATTGCTACGATATCTGAGACGACGCCAGAACTATAAGAACTGTACAAAATCCAGACGGTCCAATATGTAATATATTTGAGCTTAGCACAGGCGCTGGCCGGCATCGTGTTTTTTGATAGAATGCCTATTCTCACTTGAACATTTAAGCACCTTGAACCTTCCCACGCTTGACCAGCTCATCGCTGCTCCAAAGTGTAAGCCTTGCAGATTCAATCTGAAGGGCCAGGTGTAACGACCTCATATTTGTTCCCCAGCCAGGCTCGAATCTCGTCGGACCCTCATCTCAAGCTCAGTTCGTGCTGAAATTCGAGAATTCACGTGATGGTGAAAGAAGCGGAGCTATTTCGTCAGCCAAATTCCCGACCAACACGCGCGACGCGTGCTTTTCTTGCGTCGTATCGTTCAGCTCTTTCAAGCTGACAATTCGATCTTGTTCTGCGATAGTTATTCACCTCTTTGCAACACGTTTGTTCAATACTAGAGGTTGCACGTCGTCGAAATGCCGCCGAAGCGCAAAGTCCCTGCACGAAGGGCATCAACCGGTAAGCGAGTCTCATTCGGTGGAAATGCTGTGCTGTCCCAAGCAACCACTCCCTCTGGCCGTCCCAAAAGATCTGTTACCAACGACGTCATGTACAAACTTCCTTCTCGCAATTCAAATGCCGCGTACGTATCTGCAACGCAACAGGCTAAAGTTGGACAAGATGCATTTGCTGCTCCCATACCAGCGAGCCCGAAGAGAAGAGGCAGGCCACCAAAATCTGCTGTCGGTACCGTGACCACAACGCCGAAAAAGGCCGGCGCGTCTCCAAAAGCCGTCACTCCTACTGCCGGACCCGTTGCTGGTAAGAAGCGCGGTAGACCTGCAGCAGCAACGAAGGAGAACGCGCCAGACAAAGCAAGCACAACGACTGCTGCGCCAGTGAAGGTTCCTGGTCGCCGTGGTAGACCAAAGGCCGAACCTCAAGCAACTCCAGCCGCTCCGACCTCAAACAAGCGCAAGCGCGATGAAGAGGAGGTCGCTGCACCACCTAGAAAGCGCGGCCGACCTTCGAGTGGTACAACGGCTGCACCAGCTGCGAAGGCTACACGAAACCTGGCTGTTAAGATCGATAAGAGTTCTTCAAAGACAAAGACTACTACCCAAAAATCTAAAGCTGTAGTTACGAAGCCCGCCGGTAAGCGAGGACCAAAGCCAGGAACCAAGAGAGGTCCTAGAGTTGCTAAGGACAGCTCTAATACGGCTGTCGAAGACTTTACTGCAGGACTCACTTCGAATGACCTTCAGTACGAAGGAGACGACCAATACTGGCTGATGAAGGCTGAACCAGAGACTCGTATAGTCAAGGGCATCGACGTCGCGTTCTCCATCGATAAGCTCGCTAAGGCCGCTGAGCCTGAACCTTGGGATGGTAAGTCCGTTCAGCGCTCTACTCCAAACATGGACTCATTTCATCTAGGTGTCCGAAATGCTGTTGCGCGAAACAACATGAGAGCCATGCGCAGAGGCGACCTTGCTTTCTTCTACCACAGCAACTGCGACGTCCCAGGCATCTTTGGTGTTATGCGTGTCGCGGAAGAGCATGCAGTCGACGAGTCGGCCTTCGACCCTCAACACCCTTACTACGACGAGAAGTCTACTCGAGAAAAGCCAAAGTGGGATTGTGTTAAAGTTGAGTTTGTAAAGAAGTTCAGCGAGCCTATTACGCTTAAGACGATCAAGTCAACGAAGAAACTAGGTAATATGCTGCTTGTACAGCCAGCTGGTAGCCGTCTGAGCGTGCAGAAAGTTCGACCAGATGAGTGGAAATTTGTCCTTAAGATGGCAAATGAGTCAGAAGATCTAGGCGTTGCTGACAAAAAGAGTGGCTACGAGGCTGATACGAACGGAGAGACAGACAAAGAGGCAGCGGAGGAAAGTGTGGGCGTGGACGAGGATATTGACATGAACGGAGCTGCCGACTTTGACGTGGATGCTGCGAAGATTGCAGCCTATGGCAGTCCAGACGACTTTGTCGATGATGGTGAAGGGGTGCCAGTCGCCCCTGAGCCTGAGGATCAGCTGGCTCTTGAGGCTGGTTCTAATGGCGTAGTACCGGACAGCCAGGAGCTTGCTAGAGCTCTACACAATTGAAAAAATACTGTATCAGTCAGTGGTGTGATCTTCTGTTTTCGGTACTGTCGATCGAGTGCCTGTACAATATTGATCAATGCAAGAGATCCACCAGCATAAAAGAGATGAGCATGAGGGATGGTCAGATCTGCGAGTTGAGCTCGGGTATACAGATGTCTGATATGTCAAGCTGCACACCAAGAGCTTTTGCATTTTGAAGCGCAATACTGACGGCGACGATGTCTACATTGTTTTGCACAGAAGGCTTTGATCACTTTCAAGGCTTCTACTTTGGCCTCAAGGCGTACATTTTAACAGGATACAAGCTCTTCGGGAATCCACTTTGCAATTCCATCTTGATGATCTTCAATCCTGCCTCTTCGAATAATGCCTTCCACTTCCGATCACTCCTTGTCACGGAAGAGTCAGCATCGTCGAATATGTCTTCGCCCCAATCATCGGTGCTTAGATTCTCTTTCACCATGATCCAGCCAAGTGTCTCGTTGTCCTTCTCACTGTTACTATCGGGCTTGTACCCCGTCAGCGTCTTACTGGTACGCTGCAGGTATTCTACGACCTGCTTGTCCGTCAGGTGGTTCAAGCACCACTGGTTCCATATTATATCATATCTACAATCCGGCGCAGGGTTCCACGACTCAAGCCCCGAGTTGAATATCTGACCTATACGTCCTTGCTCTGCTGTGGGCCTATACTGAGCCAGCACATCGGTGAACTTCTTGAGCGGCTCGACGACATCAACGGTCTGTGCAATGTTCAGCAGCAGACCTGTCGTTATACGTCCTATACCGGCGCCACCTTCCAGTACACGATTGAGCTTCGTGTTCGTTTTTGGTGGTGTTGGGTTTGCCGAGTCTTTACCTGATGCTGAGCTGGGTTTTGTTGTCGATGAGGGAGAAGAGTTGGTTTCGTGAGATATGCGGGTGAGACGTCGTACTTTGGCGATGAAGTTTTTGGAGCCTTGGAGATCGATCCGGCTTACTTGGGGATAGCCGCCGAGCATACCGTCGACATCTGCTGTTTGGGCGTCCCAGTAGGATATTTGTTGAGAGTGGGAGATCTGTGAGTCTGTTGTTGGTAGGGAGTTGCCTAGGTTGTTGGCATGTTCACTGGAGGCAGGATTGAGATCTGATTGTGTGTGTACATCATCGGTCGTTGCCATCTTGCTTGACTGGTTCTCGTCTCAGGTCTAGCTCCTGGTTGAAGTGCTGGACGAGGTAGTGGTAAGTTGACTTCAGCAGAACCAGGATCAAGCTTGGGCTCGGGACAGTGTTGCTTTAGCTCGTTGTAGCCTTCGAGTTCATTCCTCTATGATGTGGACCCTGGATATACAGTACAGCATCGGAGCTTCCAGTAAGACCAAGATTGTAGGCTGGCTTTACCTCATTCCACACCCACCGTACTCACCTTAATGCTTGTTGTCCGGCGGTCCTGGTGCTGTACGAATAAAAATGTCGCTAAACTGACAGGCCAATGCCCAGACCGAATGCGCTGCACCTTTTACTAACAAATCCCTAGGAATATATCATTGAACAATCCTCAACGCACAGCTGTTTCGTAGATTGTGTAGCCTATTTCGCCAGCCTACATTTGTCAAGTCTTTCAGTAAGAAGAGTAATATCATGGTTTTTGTTCTTCCAGGCAACAAGGCTCTCACACAGGGCTTATCATCCATTCACCTAGGCTTAACGTAGCAAGTCCATCCTTATCGCTGTGCCCCGCTTGTCGGAGCTCTGCGTCGATTGGTCTTTCCGACAGCTGGGAGAGCGCGGCCTGCGTAAAAGGAAAGAGAATCCATGGTGTCAAGACAAACGTACAGTATATAGGAGTAGCTATCGATTTTCGTCAAAGATTGTATGCTGACTTTCAGGTTGCTTCGGGGAGCTGCAACACGACACTTACTACCACGACACAGAGTCTGTCCGCATATTTTATCCATCAAGCAGAACGACAGCATCGTCCCTGGTCGCTTTGAGATAACACGGACTCGACGTACTAGGTTCAGCACAGTCGGACCTCAATTGAACATGTCTGACCTCAAAGTTGACCTGACGGCCCCTAATGGCAGGAAGATCACTCTCCCAATTGGCATCTACATCAACAACGAGTTCGTGAAAGGAAACGGAGGTGAGATCGAAAGTATCAACCCTACTGACGAGTCAGTGATTGCAAAGGTTAGCGCTGCCTCAGCAGATGATGTCGATGCAGCTGTGAAGGCAGCTCGAAAGGCATTCAACGACCCGTCATGGCGCGATCTGCCAGGCCCAGATCGTGGCGCGATCATGTTCAAATGGGCTGATCTACTCGAGGCCAACAGGGAAACGCTCGCGACCCTTGAGACATGGGACAATGGTAAACCGTACAGTGTCTCCTACAACGAAGATTTGGCAGAAGTCATTGGCTGTCTTAGATATTATGCCGGCTGGGCCGACAAAATTCACGGTCAGACTATTCCTACTACACCAGGCATGAAGTTTGCATACACTCTCAAGCAGCCAATTGGCGTGTGCGGTCAGATAATCCCGTGGAACTACCCTTTGGCAATGGCAGCTTGGAAATTGGGACCGGCTCTTGCTTGTGGCAATACTGTTGTGTTGAAGCCAGCTGAGCAGACACCTCTGAGTATCTTGTTCGCAGCACAGTTCATTTCTGAAGCTGGCTTTCCACCAGGCGTCATCAACATCATCAACGGATATGGTAAGGAAGCGGGGCATGCTCTTGTATCTCACCTCGACGTCGATAAGATTGCTTTCACTGGCTCGACCGCAACGGGCAAGGCGATTATGAAAACAGCATCTGTAAACATGAAGAACATCACTTTGGAAACAGGCGGAAAATCACCATTGATTGTCTTTGAGGACTGTGATCTTGATCAGGCTGCTAAGTGGTCACAGATCGGCATAATGTCGAATCAAGGTCAAATCTGTACGGCGACATCACGAGTCTTGGTTCAAGAATCGATCCTGGATAAATTCGTAGAGAAGTTCCAGGAGGCCATCAAGACGACTTCAAAGGTTGGCGATCCCTTCGCAGACGACACATTCCAGGGACCACAAGTCACCAGAGCACAATACGAGCGTGTACTCTCCTACATCGAAGCTGGTAAATCCGAGGGTGGCAAGCTGTTGACTGGTGGTGAGCCACACAAGAATGTTGGAGAGGGCAAAGGATTCTTCATTGAGCCAACAGTCTTCACGGACGTTACAGAGGAGATGAAGGTATATCAGGAGGAAATTTTCGGTCCTTTCTGCGTTGTTGTCTCTTTCAAAACCGAGGAGGATGCTATTCGGATGGCAAACAATACGACCTATGGTCTCGGTTCAGCCATCTTTACTCAAAACCTGGAAAGGGCTCACAGAGTGGCTGAGAAGATTGAAGCCGGTATGGTTTGGATCAACAGCTCACAAGATTCGGACATTCGTGTACCCTTTGGAGGAGTGAAGCAGTCGGGCATTGGCAGGGAGCTGGGTGAAGCTGGTCTCGCAGCCTACTCGCAGACAAAGGCTGTGCACGTGAATTTGGGGTTGAAACTGTAACGCAGCAGTAGTCTAATAACGATTCAATGATTTTTGAGCCGACATGCAGTAGCTCTGTTGACTTCTGTTATTTATCAGATGTATCGTAAGCTCGTAGTTTTCAATTGAGGGAGATTCGATGTCCACTACTGATGCCAGTCACGTGGCCCAACAGAGGTTACTAAACCCACACGGGCAGGCGTACTAGTACTGAACAATACTTCTTGATCTGGTAACACTCTCAATGGTCTTCCATCGTGTACCATAGGCATACTCTCAGCCCTTATCAGCTCCCTTGCAGGTAAAGTTTAAGGTTCGTAGTGGCATGATCAGTCGATGAAGATCATAACCTATTTTGCCGTGTATTTGTACCTAACGATGCTGCAGGGCTAGGCACCGAAAACCCTCCTTCAGTTCTTGCTGCCCGAACCGCGAAGGGATGATCACTCGTATCAGTGTACTGTCCTGCCCGATCTGCATTGTACAAAGTCCTCCTCTGATGGACTGTTTCATCTTGTGGTACGTCAGAGAGCTCCTTCCGCGGGCACTCCGATGCAGAGGCAAGCGCGCAAAGTTGGGCATTAAGATGTACCTTTCCCAAATATGAAGTGCTGCGGGTCATTCCAGAAGCCGCGCTCGTACTTCCATAGCGTCAAGCCCTTCACAGCCGATTCCAATTCTGGTCTCTCTTTCTCTGCACGCGAGAGTTCCTCGTGTAATTCATGCAAGGCGTTGTTGATGACCTTATCGTCTGTTACCTTGTTCATCACGGTATAGTGTAATTTTGGAGGTGCCGAGTCCTGCTCACTCAACCAACCGGACCACTTCTTGCGCAGTTCAGCATGGATTATGCGAGTCATGTTTCTTTTGTGGCTGCCCATCTTCGGATGCTCAATGTCATCAGCAACAGCTATTGCGACGCCTTTGGATAGTCTGAAGGCATTCGTGGCACGAATACGATATTCACTGGTCTTTGAGGTGATGTCCTGTATGGCTGGAAGCACATCACTCTCAAGCTTAGACTCAGGAAGAGCGTGAAACATGGTGATATGAGCTTCAAGCTTGTTCAGCTTGGCGGGAAAGTACTTCTTGCGAAAAGAGGTCATATACTCGTGGTGAGCAGGGTCTGTCAGTAGAGTTAACACATATTCCTGCTCGTCGACGCTATTGTCTGCTGTCCTGGCTCGCTGACTTTGTAATCGTTCATTGATTGCGGTCGTCGAGAAGTCCTGATGCTGGCCAACGCGATGTGTCGCATCTCGAGACGCATGTGGCTCGGTATGGACCGTCATGCTCATCCAGTACGTCCTACTCCTGTGATGGACCAACGGCAGCACTTGTCCGTGCAAGTATCGCATCGACCGTCACTCTTGCTTGCAGTCGTGGTGCTGTGCACAAATACCTGGATATGGACCCTGTACTGTTCCCTTGGGTTTGGCTTGCTGTCAAGTCAAAGAGATGCGGTCTATCTTTTCCTATGCAGGGCACGGATACCTACTTGCATCAGGCATGGTAGCTGGTATTTTGAATGCTACGCTAAGCTCAAAGCTGTGCGAGCAAGTCAGCGCGTAAGTCATGACGCGACGATCGAGAGCGTGTTTGACTAGCCCCTGCGACAAGCTCATCGCTGAAAAGTACCATACCGTACAGTGTTGAGTCTAGCCTTCAAAAAAGGTGAATCAGCTCTGCAGCGTATTTACCAAGTGGCAACGAGATGGAATAAATGCGTATTTCTGCACTGTAAAGCTATCGACGTGGGTGCCCAAAAGAACGATCGACATTGACTTTGGGCCGCCGTGGAACAACGATCGACGTTCGACCACTTTGCGATTGGTTGATTACCGCAAAGGTATAAGCTTCCAGAGCACTTCTGCTCGACCAGCTGTTCTGTCCAGGACTTGTCTTGCTGATTTCAAGCATTTGATGACATACGCTTCTGTGCTGTATTATGTGTCTCGAGGTCAGTTCAACACTGTTGCTATCGCTAAGAGACTTTGTAAGGCTCAATTCCTCTAAGGCCTCTTTCGGCCAGAGCACCGCGCTCCGAAATTGAACATGACGCAGCGCTTTGTCACAACATCACATCCACAAGGCGATTTCGAGACGTCGACGTCTGCTCAAGTCCTCGCTGACCGAACGACAACCTGCAAGTTATCGATCAGGCCACCATGACGGACAAATGTGTGTACAAGTACCGACCGGGAATTTGGTACATTTGTAGTTGTTTCATCTTTCAGCCACCAATCTTCTACGACATTTCTAGAAGCATGATCAATCGCGTTAGCACGAGCCGGTACTTAACAAGCCTCTCCTGAACCACTAAACGAAATGTCCACCACATTGAGGCTTGCAAGCAAATGAATAGCTCCCAAGTCCCATACTTGGCCCCAACAGCAATGAGGCCTTTTCATTCTCTTACAGGCTTCGCGTGTGCCGTCTCTTCTTGTTCATGTGCCATAAGCTTTCACCCTTCACACTAAATGGGGCGATTGGTGACATGGGAATTGTTCCTCGCTTCATTTGATGGTTTCAGAGGCATCCGTCGAACTTTCTGGTGGTGTGATGACCAGACTGCTATGCTCTTTGATACGAGCCATCCACATAGCGGCCTATGCTCGGCACTGACCGGGCTTATGCCGTCTTCGGCAGAATCCTACTACCACGACCTCCCCTACCCTAGGTCACAGAATGAGGCTGACGTATCCACCAAAGTCATAGATCGACGTTGCTTAGTGCCTCGATGTCTTACAGTGGTTGCCAACCTCGCTTCCGGAACGGTGGTCAAGCCTCCAACGATGTCTCCATCAAGGTCGACGAGGACGAGTATATCCTGCTCTGCTTGGAGTCGTGAAACAGAACGGGAGGCACGTACGCGCTAGAACAGACCTGGCAGAAAAAGCTATTGTGGCTGCTTTGAAATGGTAGTTGCCGGATGAAGGGAGTGCTTCCGCAGCCCTAGCCGAAGGTCGACTATACTTTGTGAGGTTAGGCCATTGGTGATTCTCGAAACGTTTCAGGCGACGATGCCGTCTCTCAAAGCACGTGGTGCAGATCCTTTTTTTGGCTTCTCGAACTATACTCTCCACGACGTGAGTCAAAACAAAGGTAAACGATGTTGCTTGGGCATCGTGTTCTGCTCGTGTACTGGCTTCCCGTGACTGAAATACAATGCATGCTTCATTGCCATAGGTCCGAGGATGCAAATATGCTCCGCATAAGTATGTTGGGCATCTGTCTCCCTACTGGAAGACGCCCAATCGAACAGTGTCTGATACAGATCTGGCTGCAAGCGGTACTGGCGTCATCAGCTCTGCTTTATTGGTTCGAACGAAAGACTTCCAAACGGGTTCAGGTGGAGCATCGTCTAGAAGCCGTTAACGAGGCTGCTCCAAATCCTTGAAAGACAACCCGGTAGTGCTCCCTTACCAGGATACAGGCTTCATATCGTTGTTACCAAGAGACTTTCCAGCTAACCTATTAGGCTCTTACAGGATTGCGGTACTTGTTCGCTGATCCGAGGCTTGTACCTGGACTTGTAACGCTATGTTCCTCTGAAACTGATCATATCTCGATATCACGTCTGACAACAATGCGCCAAGCAGCAGTATATAGTATCGAATCTACCCATTGCTGCCCAACATAGACCTAGATTTACCACCCCAACGCTGCACATGACAGTCGCCCAACATCCATCGCTACAATTTGCCTGACCAGCAGACGCCACACTGCCAAACGCTTTGGTAATCGCTACAGCTATTGGAATTGCCTTAAGCAGTAGCTAGGAGGTATGACGAATGGTCTACTGGGGAGTCTTGCGACGATCAGTCCCTTCATTCAGGTCTCTCTACCACATTCATACTTAGCGAAAGGAATGAGTACTGGAGACAGACCAACCATCAACTCTACCGATACAATAATGAGCACTTTAGTGTCAGGTTCAGTTGCAGAGCAAAACCCGCTGGATTATGTTCGGTACGAGTCCTCCCCATACTACCTTGTGAATGACCTCAAAGTCGAATCAGACCCACTGACATGTCGTGTGGCAGAAGCTCAAGCTACAGAAGCACAGGTGCTTATGACCCTTTCATGGCTCGACCGCACGGCCGATATAGTCCCCCAAGAGCAGACTTCATAAGTGGCTCGTCATCAGAACACTATGGGTCGAGTAGAATACTGCCCTTGTACGAAAGTGTGCCTTCTCATCTGGCGAACTTTGTAACTTCATCGCCCTTTTCAGCGGCGGATGCGTTGTCGTATGCACATCACGACAATTTGCAACGAGCAACGATTATTGAGGATGATCGATCCAGCCGTAGACAGAGCCAAGATAGCTTCGGTCCCAGAACAGCGTCTCCTCAGAGCCAGAACTACATGGAGTACGATTTCGAGCTGCAACGTCATGGCAGCGAGACAGGTCGCAATCAGCCACGGTACCACTCACGCAGACGGCCATTCAATCAGGACGAGTTTGATGGTCCATCACAATATTTACCTCTACCTCTACCGCATCAGGATGCTAGCCGAGCACAGGATTTGACAGATCTACCAGTACACCTGGACATATCAGAACAAGAGGACGTCATGCGGCGAGCCAACGACATTCTGTCCGAATGTGCTTTCCATTTTATTGCCAAATATCAATTTCCCGTTCCATTAGAGCGGGACAAGCCCAGAGTCAGGTCCGCGGCCGACCGTGAATGGACTGAATGGGCATATCTGCTCAAGAGACTCGCTACGAAGCGACGCATCCCAGCCAGAGTGTTATACGATAACCAGATCAAACAGCTAGTTACGACCCTTGAGAATTCTATCGCAGCTCGACAGTCAGCGAATAAAGAGCAAACACACCAGAAGAGAAAGCCAAAGGACGACAGGTATATACTGCAACTTGTCAGTGCAAGCACGCAGGTTGCGAAATTGTTGATGGACTCACTGGCCATGGAACAGCTCAACGAGCTGTATGGCAGGACTGAAATGGTCATTTTGGAGAGGCGTCAGCAAGCTCGACGGTCCCCTCGGCATTGATGTTCTTATCAGCGATTATACCTTAGGTTCGTATCATTTCGGGCCTGTCCTAGTCTACGAGACGGTGTTCGGGGAGTTTGTAAGCAGAACAATCTGGAAGCATATAATGCTTTCGAGTAGGCGCGGCAGAGCTATGGCTTCTTTTCTACGCAATCATGAAACTACTCGTATCAGAATAGCAAACATATAGGCCATTTTGAATGGTCGGCCACGCCTGAACAGTCCTCGAAGCCACTCTGCGAATACCAAAGTTGTGCAAGGTAACGTCTACTTCATACGTAGTGCAACAGTCTCGTGATGGGGCCGATCCTTCTGCTCATCTTGCTACTCAAGAGATGTCACAGACCCGGGACATTCCAAAGAGTCCTGGATAGCGAGGCAACCAATAATACGAGGCACCGTAGACATGTCCTCAAATGTAAATAAATGGCAGTAGTCTTTTGTATTGTCGAAACAGTAAACTCCTCGGGGTCTAGGCATACATGTGCATGATATTGTAGAAAGTACATCACAGCTTCATACCCAGCGCTTTGTGCACCCTCATACTTTGCCGTATACTCAGGTCCAGCATGATCTCCTCACTTCCACCCGGGATCTTGTAGGCCAGGGTATCTCTGTACAGCCTCTCCACTTTGCCACCTTGACCACCTCTGCTGTAAGCCAATCCTCCAAATATCTGAGCAGCCTCTTTTGTGCAAAACTCGAATGTGGTTGTAGCTTGGGCCTTCAGTCCAGCGATAGCACCGCCCAGTCTCAACATGGCTTCTGTCTCGCCCATTCTCTGGCACTGATAGACGAGGTTCTCGAGCCAGGAATAGGAAGACTCTATTTGTCGGGCCATGTGGGCTAACTTGAGTCGGATGACGGGATGGTTGATGAGTTTTTGACCGAATGTCTTTCTTTTATTGGCGTACTTGACACATTCTTCGAAGCAGACTCTAGAGAAGCGCAGACATTGAATAATGATACCGATACGTTCGTGGTTGAAGTTGGTCATGATGACCTTGAAGCCTTGGTTCTCCTTGCCAATCAGGTTTTCGACTGGGACCTTTACGTCTTCGAAAGTGATATATGTTGTACCTGATGACCATACTCCTTGACAATCCATCTTGCGAGTGCTTACGCCTTCTGTGCGCTCGATGAGTAGCACAGAGATGCCATTCATGCCAGATTCAGGAGTTCCTGTCCGGACAGCAGTGGTGAGGTAGTCAGACCAGATGCCGTTAGTGATCCATTTCTTCTCACCGTTCACAATGTAGTGTTTGCCGTCTTCTGAGAGCTTAGCCTCACAGGTGAGGTTGGCGACGTCAGAGCCAGCATCTGGTTCAGTAATGGCTAAGCAGATACGTTTGTCACCATTGAGGATATCAGGGAGGATTCTGTTGACGAGAGGCTTCTTGCCAAACTTGACGAGAGGAGGACAGCCGATACCGAAGCCGCCAATCAGGTTCCAAACTAGACCACCACTGCCAGTTCGGGACAGCTCGTCAGTAAGAAGCATTTCGTGGAAAAGATCCCATTTCTCAGGTGGGACGCTCTTGACTGTATTCTTGGTCATCTTGGCGTCGTAGTGAACACCCATAAGACCGGCGAGGTATCCCTTTTCTCCCATCTGTTTATAGATCTTCTCTGGCACTCTCTTTGCTTCGTCCCATTCTGTAACGAAGGGTTCCAGCTCGTTGTCGACCCATTCTCGGACTTCAGCTCGGAGGGCAGCGTGTGACTCGTTGTAGTAAGGCGAGTGGTAGGACTGATACCAGTTTGGATCTGCGAATGGTATGAGGCTACCGAATGCGTCCATGGCTTCCGCAGTCTCTTCGGCCGCGGCAGGACCAGGTGCTGGGACGACAACCTGGCCAGGCTCGGAGGAAGGTACAACTTTCTCACTCTTGTCATTCTGCTCTTCTGGTGCTGGAGGCGGAGGAGCAGCTGCCTCGACTTTCTTGCTATCCAAGGATCCAACCTGCAGTTGTGCTTTGTACTTCTTGAGAATACTTTCATTGTGATACTTCCAGAACTGCTTTGACGCATCTTTGCCTGCGACTCGTTGTAAGATCTTCTTGCCACCCGGATGATTGTCCTGGAAATTTGTCAAGTCATAGACGTCTTCGTCGACCACAATGTAGAGGTCAGTGGGTTTGTTGTGCTTGGCCACATCAGCCACGGAAAATGATGTAGACATGCTTGCTGTAACAGTTGTTAATAATACAATCTATCAAGAAGAATGAAGAGCGACTGCCAGTAGGTCAAGGAGTGACAGATGTAGGAAGATAATCTGGTGGAAGGAATGATTGTGACTTTGGAGTAGTTTCACATGCCAGCAGCTTGCGCTCCGTGCACATGCTCTTCGCATTTCAGGTACACACTGTTGCTTATTTCGGCTTCTCCAGGAAGTCCTCCGTGTGACGCGCGCCCCAGATTCTGACGCACTCAAGGTCCTGTAAGACTAAATCCGGGGCTTCTTAGTGGTTGAAGGTGAGATAAAGCATCAAGTGACCAGTTGTGTTTACTCGTAGTCATTGTCTTGTCGAGCCCATGCCTCGGCTCTTTGCCTGGAGCTCACGTGTGCTCACTTGCACATGTCTTCTGCGACTCCTGAATGACTGTACCCATTGTACCCAACCATGAGCTCTCGTTATGGCACTGTGTCTTCACCATAAGAAGCCCGCCGGTGATTGTGTGTATCCGGAGTCAAATTGACAGATGCCGTGGATAGTATTGAGCTCCAGCACATTGACAGCTGGCTCCGAAATGGTTAGAAGAGACCTCATAATAATGTGAGCACTCCTAGGAACAATGTCGAATCTTGTGGACTTTGGTTAGAGGGATCTATTTGATATTCATGTGTTAAAGCAAGACAATAATTTGACGTGCGGGATATGGGAGAGCAGAGTCGTTTGTTGCAGGATCTCTGAGCTTACTGCGAAGCACAGAAGGATCACGTTAGTTGCACACGGATGTCTTGATCCCCATCTGATCGGGGTGATCATCAAGAAGCCCATTAGTATCAAGCTCTGTATCTCGTGGCAAGAAGAAAACAAAGATTGCAAACAATCAATTGCTTGCTAATTTCGAAGAGGCCAGTACCGAATGCTGATCGATTGAACGCGCTTTCTACATCGTCCTGTACCTACCTACAGAGAACCCTTGCGAGCTGTGGAAGGTGCCCATACAGTTCTAACGATCACACCTTCCGAAATTACCGAGTACTGGTATGGCCGCAACTTCCAACTCTACCCAACAGCATCTGCCTCTGTTCGATAAGCTAATCGCCCTCCTGAGCGCTAAGATTTCAAGAACTTCTGCCACCTCTCCATGACCCAAACTTGACTAAATACTGATCACCAGCACGTACTTGGCCTCGTTATTTTGTCTTTGACCGATCTCGAACTTCTCACTACAGTACTAGTTGATCGAATGTCGGACAAGGCAAGTTCAATCTGTTTCAAGCTCATTGATGCGGCAGTGCTGATTGATTTCTTCCAGTCACAGCAAAAAGGCACCATTGAGGGCAAACAGCAGAGTATCGAGGCAGAGTTCGATGGTTGTGTAAAACATGTCCAGGGACAAATTGCTGCATGTGCTGAGAAACATGCCGCAGCTATGTAAGTCTGATTTGTACTGCTTGATCCTGTATATTGAATTCTCTAAAGAGGTGATATGCACACAGATCGTGTCAACGAGCTACGAGGCCTGATACAAAAACGAACAAGAATTGAGAAGGATATCGTGGAGGCGACTGCGGAGCTTCACGAAGCCTACGAACAGAGCAGAGAACTCTTCGACGCTGTCTTGAATGCCCGAATGCAAGAGCACGAGGAGGATCAAAAGCACATCGAAGATATTACAAAACGGAAATGGGGACGTGGCAGTGCCTGACAACCATAAAGAGGATATCGTTTGACGATGTCCAGTGGGATTGTGTCGTACGTCGATACTACTCATAGAGGACTATACCCTCAGCCACAAAGGTGGTTTGACATGGTGACGACCACTAATCTACTTGCAAACAGTATGCCCTGGGTTGAGTCAGCCTCGCAGTTTCAACGCTTTCCAGACTCAAAAGCTTTGTTTCGATATATCCTAGTCAACTATCTCCAGTTATACGTCTTCAAAACAGTATCTTGGCTCGCCAGGTCATTCCCTGTATTGTACGAAGCTGGGGCTGTGCGACGAGACAGTTTGAGCCTGAGCCAAGGACTTCGGTATGGAAAACGACGACTTCCCTGCAGTGCGTGAGCTTGGATGGAATCCACAAGAACTGTATGGATACTCCGCTGTGGGCGATGATACTACCACATACCTTAACGGTACAGATTGGGCAGCGTCTCCGTCACAGCTTGCAGGTGCTTCAGTGCAGCCTTGTATGCCTCAAACAAGCCAGACGCTACTACCCCCACAGGCCGTCCATCCTGAAGATACACACGACCAACGATGTTCTACCATTCCGCTAGGACCCAATCCCGGCTTTGCACCACACTTCTTTATGCAGGATGAGGATCATTCAAGCCTATTTGCTTCGCAGATAGATCAGAATGGTTATCAGTATCCACCAATACCTGATGCGATCCCCATGCCAGCTGCATCGTATATGCCGCTGGACGAACAAGGTTCTCGCTCGTACCGACCTGGTTTGATCACCGAGTACGATGGAAATCTCGATACTTTGCTGGTCCAAGATCCGAATATGGAAACAATGAGAGCATCCGCGCCGGGACATAGCATCACTGAATGTAAGCAGTACAAGACCACCTCCACTCTCCGTCCTGATTCGCATATACGTAAGACACTACCAAATACACAGGGCATTGTTAACTTAAGCTCTCTTCGTAGGGACAGACCTCCAGCCTTACAGTGCATCTGCTTACACTCTCCCGCAGCAACCTCATAGCCGAGTAAGCACCTCCACGTTATCTCCTAGATCATGGCCTCGTTCCCAAACAGAGACTTCAACCGTTTCTCGCCAATCTTTAAACCAGCCATCAGGTCAAGCAAGGAACAAATCCAAGTTCATCCCTGCAAGAAAATGGTCACCGTCCCGCATCCGGACGATCAGTCACGAACGACGTCCGAAGACCCTCCCTAGTCGAATACCATGGGACCATAAAGGCAGGAATAATGCTGGTACGGCTCGTGAGCAGATCGAAGACCTGCCGATCAAGGCCCTGGTACAGCCGTTCTTATGCGTGAAGGCCGTAGTCGATCCTCGTGAATTTGGATATGGGCCCGAGATTGCCATCAGTGTAGGCAGCAGAACTTCCCATGCGATAACAGTTAATACTGGACATCCTGGCTATGGGGTCAATTATGGATCTACTCCGTTCAAGGTGGTTGTGGCGGGAGAAGATGGCAGCGTGGTCTTCACCTGGGACTGGTCGTGGGATTGTGATGGTCCTACTAACAGGGAGCGTTCAGTCGAGTTCAGCGACCAGACAAGCGATGTGGTGACGAGTATCGAATAGCTTTACCAACAATATTGACGTAAATTGCATTACTGCACTTCCGCGGCAATGGCTGTTGTAAGCCCGTACAGTGTTTATCCTTTTCTAATCCATGCTCTTCTATCTAATCAAGATGTTTCTCCCAAGCACTTTCCAAATCGATCTTTACCTTCTATATGGCCTGCCAAGATTGTGCCAATCCTTTGGCTGTATCATCCCTCCCAAATACTCCAAGCGCTATGCAAAGTTCTAGGTACCCTTCCCATACAAATCCCCCACTACACACTGTCCAATGTACTACAAAACGAGCGCAGCAGTGCTAACAGCAATAGCCAAACCCATCAAACTCATCGATGCCAGCCCTCCAGGAGCAGCAGCACTACTCTGCACGTTCACCGCCTGAAGCTTAAGTGGCGGGTTATACGTCTCAGGCGTCGTGGAATTCAGCGTCCCATCCCAGCAATACTGCTGGAAACACTGCTGACATGCCTGGGGCACAGTCGTTCCTGTCCTGTCAAAGCTTCGGGATAAGATCACGCACCCCACGCATTGCGGCCAGTTCTCATAGCCAGACAGGGTGCCGTTTGCCATTGTGGCGACTTCGTAGCCGTTAGCGATCATGGCGTCGCGGTAGGTGTTGTTTGTTTCGAGGGTGACGGTGGGTTGGTTGGACATTGTTAGGTATGGGGCGTTGGGGAGATAGACGATGATGGGTGGTGTGTTGGAATAGCTTGAGCTGATGTTTGATGCGTCACAGCCGAAGAAGGTCGGACGGTTATTGAGGCCAAGGTTGATGAAGGTATTGGTGTCGGGGACATAGGGGAATGCTGTGCCGTTGCCTATTGGCTCGAACTGGCGGGCGTAGGTCTGAACGAGAGACGATCCATTAGGCCAATTTGTGGAGGTGTCGGCGCTGTTGTCGTTGGCGAAGATTACGTCCAACTGACGTGCAGGTTGGATGAGAGGGTGAAGAGGGATGTTCTGGTTGTCGAGGCCTCCATCGACTAGCGAGAGGGAGGTCGCTTCATGGTTGTAGCTGTTGCCTGTCGGATTCCAGCCGAAGAATGGGTTGGGTTCGTAATCTGCAATGTCGTCTTCATCAGCCGTGATACCCTGGACGATTGAGCTGACGGCTTGGCGTAGGGCATCTGGAATATTTAGACTAGAGTCGTTGAGACCCAGAATGAGCGTGTTGAAGAGACTGGAAGAGGTGCCCATGACGAAACTGGCAGAGTCAAAGCCAACGGTGCAGCGAGCGCCATCGTTGACAACACCGTTGGTCAAGTTGGTGCCGAGGAACTCGGTGGAAAAGAATCCATAGGTAGTCGGGTCCCATGTGCCCATCTCAAAGGCATTGAACTCATAAACACTGCTATTGAGGTTGATGACTATTTCGCCGGGAGGTCTGGCAACAGCGATCGAGATGGGGAAGGGTTGTTCGCCATTCTGGAAAGCTTCGCTCAGCTTGATTGAACTCCATGTGTAGGCAGGCCCGCCATCGGTTGCGTTAATAAGCTGGTAGGACAAGGCTCGTCCCCAATAGTCTGTCAAACTGGCGTCGTACCCAGCATTCCTCTTCCCATCCACTTGACTGAGCAATGCAGCATAGTACTGTGCAATGTCCAGAATCTGAATGCCACCAGTGGGAGGGCCTTCAATAATGCTATTGTCAAATTGCCAGACGGTTGGGCTTGCCTGCAAAGCATCAACCGTGCTGAAGTTGTTCATGTAGATTGAGCCAACAAGCCAATTACCACCACTAAGGCCAGCGATATAGTTCGCACTCTGGAGTAGTCCTCCCATATGACCAGGAGCAGTCGAATTATTTGTTCTACTGTCAAAGGCCTTCAGAACACCAGCACCATTAAGTAATGCTCGCCAACCACCTCCTGAGAATGCGAGACCAATATTTGGTATAGCCGATGCATTGTTGCTGTTGTCGTCAATGTATTGTCCGGCGTCAAATTCTGAGATATTCATACGACTCAGAAAGTCTCGCATTGGTTGTATCGTCGCACTTCTTCTTCGCGATATCCATTCTGTTTCATTTTGCGAGAGAGCAGTCGCTAATCTCACAGACACTCCGGAGGATGGGCAGTCGACTTCGGAAGGCGTGTAGCCTTGTGGGGAGACGGGAGCTGCGCGTCGGACGAGTTCGACGTCCACGAGAGCATTGAGCGCTTCGTGCTTGATGGCGCCAGAGATAGCTGAGCCTGTTGATATCAATATTCTGATTCCTATAACGCATATCAGGGATACTCACCTTGCACACAGCTGACCACGCTACACGCAGCAGCGGTGAGGGTAAAAAACTTCATGATTAGCGAAAGTCAGAAGAAACAATGCAAAATGTCAAGAAATCAAGACTGCTTAAGTTAATGTTAGATTTCAGAAGGCAAGGCTGCGCACCAAGCACACATGCTCTGCGGATCAATACGGCGGTGCATGGCAAATCATACTGAATGGTGACATGTTCTCGAGGACCGGGCAACGCGTCGTGCGACAGTTCCTAGAGACATCCACTCCGCTGGTACTCGAATCAAAAAGATCACTTTTCGACCGATTCATCCGCTGAGATTCTGACACAAGGGGCGAGAAACCATGATGAAGGAATCGAAGGCTGCTCCACACTTGGACCGTAAGCATTCGACTCGACTTCGTCCGCCTGCCTCCTTAAGCAATGAAAACCCTACTCGTTCATTGGGATTCTAAGATTCTGGTGAAGCTTCTGGTTTTGATTGAGCTCTATCTGCAGCACCATGCTTGTTCAGAACAATATGCATTGATCGAAGTTGAAAGAGGCTCAACTACTGGACTTTCGCTTTCGTCATTTCGCGATCGTTGAGCTCCAAAGACCTGCATAAGCTCCGGTTAGGCATGCACAAGATGTGTCTTGGCTGGCCGCAGCTTCCGGATGCCGAGTTTTGCTTGCTACTACAGTAATACGCGTATCTAAGTGTACTGTCGTGCTAATTGATCCACACCTTCCTCCTGTTAAGCAGACTGGCAGCGGATTCTGACTCGGAAATGCCAGAACGAAACCTGGACTGCGACTGGGATGAGAGTGCGCGTCCTTGAACATTTTATCCACCTCATGTAGGCTCACCATGAGTAATGGCATGAGGTTGTCACAATACAGCCGTATTGTGAAGAATTGTCTATGTCTAAGAAACACAAATATCGTCTACTAGCTTTGCCAGCTTCTCGTCCAAAATTTTGACAGCAGCCTTGAGCTCTTCCTTTGGTTCGAGTTCTTTGGGTGCAATGAGGCTACTCGGCATGATATACGAGACTTCGGTCACTATCTCATCTTGTCCAGCCGCCAATACCTCCCGAACTAATAGCTCTACAGGCACAAATAACCCTGCCCTGGTATCGTGCTTTAGCATGGTGATGGCAATCAACGGATTTCCTAAAATGATTCTGTAGGTCTTCAGAATTTGCTGGCCATCCTCTTTCACGATGTTAGTCCACCAGCCATGGTCGAACTCCTTAAAGATCATGAACCCGTGAGGTCCAAGCTTGCTCTCTACCAGTGCAGTGTACGATTCGGCGTTGAACAATTCCGTCGACGGCGCAACCAGTCCGCTGCTCTGATTGTCCGCCTCGCGCCCAACTGACTTGAAAAGGTTCTCCAGGACGTGCTCGTAGGAGACGTTAGTATGCTTGAAGATGCGAGTTGCGGTAAAGTCGACATGTTGAGACATGACGAATACGTGTATGGACCTAGCTGTTTACACGATCAATTCGTTACTTTGTACTCGTAGAGATGAGTACTGTCACGGGAGACATTGATCAGGAGTAGCTTCGGGACAGTGGAGGTTCATCAGAATTAAACACTTCTGCGGAGAACATGAACATGAATTGAGTACTATATGCGCGAGCATTACGCGTAGGCTGTGTTCAAATCCTACCATCTCGTCAACATGAGACGAACTTACGAGTACTACCGCCGTCACGATATCTGCACAACTCAAGTTCAGGTATGGCTTGAATTTCAAGACCCTGAAGTGGAAACACTGTATCTTTATTCCACAGGCTCAACGTGTTTCTTGTTCGTAACGCTGATTGAAGGTTGCCGCTAGTCTAAGCAGATGAGTCATTGAAGCACGGTAAGTTCTCATGCATTCCTGCATACAGTAAACTCTTCGGCAGAAAACTGGCCGAGCTCGAGAGTGAAACACGAACTACAGCACAGTAGTACTACTCAGCACAGCACAAGACCAGCGCATTTACATCTTCATCTCCATCCATCCTGCCCACCATGTCTGCTCGGCCTGTCTACTGCCTGCGCAACCACATCCGAACATGCGTATCACCTCTACGATTGCAGCGGCGATGGGCCCAGGTCCACGACATACGCTTTGTGGCAACACGGCACAACAGCACCTCTATACACAACAAATATCAGGATAAGCTAGAAGAGAAGGCCCGAGCCGAGGGCTTTGAGTCAGTAGAACAATTGAAAGCAGCATATGAAGATAGGATAAAGAAGTTGCGGAAACGAGTAGGCCAAGAGTTGGATAAAGTCACGAACCCAGATGCGCAGATAGCAGCTCAGCAGAGCCAGGGTCACTCCCAGTCTCAGAAGCCATTCCATCCTCCACCACCCCCACAGGCGCAAACCTCGAGTCAACCTACAAAGTCACCATCAGCAAAGCAAGATAGCGGCGCACCAGGGATAAAACCATTATCCTCCTACCTCGACCTCGACAAGGTCGCTTCACTACCAAACAAGGAGATCGAATACCTCTGGCGGCTGCGTCACGCTTCAGATCCCAAGTCCTTATGCGCGGTCATACCCTTGGAAGTATACAAGCGCATATACGAGACAGCAAAGACACATCCTCGCTTTATCCTTCCACTCCCTCGACCAGCGGCAGATGACGGATCTGGAGATATCAAGCAGTCTGCCGATGGCTTCAGCGACTCGAACGAGCCAAGAGCAGCAAGTGATATTCATTTCTTGCAGTGGTCTTTCCATCCGCCAGCTGGTCCTCCGCCTGCGCCGGGAAGTCAGACGGCGAACACGCATACAAGCACTATCTTGTTCACACACCTGGCAGCATTCAAGCTGCATGGAGAGTACGCACAACCCCATACGACGGTGACACATCATCTTGACCTTGCAGACTCGCATGGTCTGGTGCTGCTAAATGGCAGCGTGGTGGATTCACGAGGTGTGAGCGCTGAGGAAGCCAAGTGGTTGTTGTTGTGTATGCAGAAGTTCTACGACCATGGTGGACATGGTGGTGGGATTGGAAAAGAAAAGCGGCAGAATCTGCTAAAGAAGTTTAGTCAGGGTGATGCGAGTTTCGATGTGAATGAGCTCGTGGATGAGGCGGAACGAATATCATGATTGTAAACGTAGATGTATAGTTAGACATTAGAGGCTCGATCACAGAGCTGAGCGAGGTATACATACATGCCCCCCATGTTCTGTGTGTGATTTAGTGCGCGAACAGGGTATCACAAAGTGAGGACAAGCTGAAAGATCGGCCAAGCACCAACGCCCGCAGAGCTATGGAGGTACGCGCAGGTCATCCTCTTTCACATCCGTGTAGCCTGTGCCCTTTTGCTTTTCTTCCTCTTTGAGAACCTCTTCGGAGAGCCAATCCCATATAGAGTCGAAATAGCCTGGCTCAGACACTGTCGAATTGTGATCACCGTTCTCGAATGTCCGCCACGTTCTTCGGTCTACTTTGCAAAGGTCGTATAAAGTCCGCATCATGCTTGGTGGCACAATCTCATCCTGCAGGCCTGAAAGAAACAAGATCGGCGGTCCGTCCTGTGGCAAGGCCTGTACGAGGTCCTCAGATGGCCACCTCTGATGACAAAGAAAGCTGATGTAGCGAGCCGGTGGAATCACAGTGGGAATAAGCTTGCGTATAGACAGGAAGGTATTCTCCAATATGACACCCGCGATCCTGGTATCTTTCTGCTTCTCGCTTCTGTCGTCCTGTGCAGTCTTCTCGAGGTTATTTGCTAGCAACTTGACAGCCACAGCACCGCCTAGACTTTGGCCGTATATGACGATCTTTGTCCTTTGCATTTCCGAGTGTGTGCGTATGTAGTCTAAGGCAGTCTGCGCGTCGACCGTCAAGCCTGCTTCGTCTGGAGTACCGGTACTTTTACCATAGCCACGGTATTCGAGCATGAAAACATGGCAGCCAAGTGACTCGGAAAAAACCTTGCCTATAGGGAGTCGGTGTCCGACATTGCCAGCATTGCCATGAAATGCGAGTATCGTCACGTTCTTTTGCACTCGAGCGTTCGGTGGTCTGAGGTAGTAGGCGTGTAAGGTCTCTCCGTCAGGTGTTGGGATGTGTAACGACTCGGCATCGCGGATGTTGAACTGAGATGGTGGAGGCACATCAACGCGAGAGTTGAGTATGGAAGATGGGTATATAAGGGAATTCTGCTTGAAATACAGCAGTGACGAGCTTAACGCTGCAAGGCCAGACGAGGCAAGAAAGGGAACACGCAGGTAGCTGGCTGCAGTATTAAAATAGTTCATGACGCTGTTGCTCCGCGGTTCTTCATTGGCGTCGTTTGAGGAAGCCGTGATGGGCGGATCGGTCAAGTCGAGCGGCAGTATCTAGAATAGGAATAGTATTGCTGTCGCAGAGCAGTGTAAGAATACTCTATGGTCGTTGGAGGAACGGAAAAGTACATGCAGTGCACGCGATACTGAGATGAGGAGGGTCTCGATGTCATTCGCGACGTGGGGGTCTTGTTGGAACCCCCGGCAGGGGCTCGCAGCACTAATTTAGGTCCCGTCACGAGCCCTAAGCTTTCTGCTGCACCGTGAACGCGTCTGTCGTTTGCCTGCCTGCCTGCGCCTGCCTGACCTTGAGGTTGTTCGTTTCGTCAGACACATTGCAACACAATTCAACTACATCAGAAATCTGCTCCTTACTCAGCCTGCTATATTTGTGGACTGTAGTTGTACTTTCAGAACGAGTGGTAGATCTTTCGGACGGACCAGACAGCAACCACCACGATGGGACCTGATATGAGGACGGGCATGCTGGGCGAGGACGGAATCCATGTCGATATGAACCATCTCAAGAAGGGCGAGGTCAATCTTGGTACTTCAATCATGGCCATCAATTTCAAGGACGGTGTGATATTAGGAGCAGATTCTCGAACCACAACGGGAGCATACATTGCCAACAGAGTCACGGACAAGCTTACTCAAGTTCACGATACAATATGGTGCTGCAGATCGGGCTCGGCGGCTGACACACAAGCAGTCGCAGATATTGTGAGCTATCATCTGGGTCTATATGGTGTCCAGAACGGACAAGGTGATGCACCAACGACACAAACAGCTGCAGCACTGTTTCAAGAGTTGTGTTACGACAACAAAGATCAATTGAGGTGAGAAGTCTCAACAACCTTTCTGGTGCACTGGCTAATTCTGCAATAGCGCTGGCATGATTATAGCTGGTTACGATAAGCGACACGGTGGTTCCGTCTATTCAATTCCACTTGGTGGCTCGCTGCACCGACAATCGTACGCCATTGGTGGATCTGGCTCGACATATATCTACGGTTACTGTGACGCCAATTGGAAAGAGAGCATGACTGAGGAGGAAGGCATCAAATTCGTGAAAGGCGCTCTCTCTGAAGCCATCAAATGGGACGGCAGTTCTGGTGGTGTAATTCGCATGGTTGTCCTTACAGCAAGAGGGCACGAAAGACACCTGTACTTACCAGATAATGGCTATACAGGCCCCGGACGGACTTGAGTGACGTAAAGGATCTTGAAATTGCACGACCAGGTCTGACATCTATATCCCTATTCTTGCTGTATGGTCTCAAAGCCTGCTCGGGAAAGAAGAAAGCAATTCATAAAGCTCAGCATGTCCAGTGATGGTTGACCGGTCTGAACGACGAGGCCGCCGTCCAGCTGGTGGAGGCTCAGGAAGTCCGTGCTTGCGTGTCCAGCTTAGGATGTTCCCTGTCATCAAGACTGTTCATCCACAGCTATAATCAGGCACATCAATACACAGCCATTCACATGACTCCCCCGACCTTGCACAGAACACTCTTGGTTCTAGACACGCTGTCCTGCTGGCAGTCGGTTCACCAGTCATCGTCGCTGTGGCCCTGGCATGTATGTGTGTATAGTGACGTAGGCTGGACATTTCTGAGCAAGTGGATAACTGTTTGAACGTTTGTACTTTACTGTGTCTGCTGGGCCGAAATCCATAGACATCCACTATACTCTTGTTAAGTCCATGCACATTGTGAGCAAAGACAAAGAGACCTCTTTAGTAGACGCTCACGCGCCAGTGTACGCGAAGACGTTCTCTGGTCGCCACAAGTCGTGTTTGCAATGTACCACAGTAAGCTGCCACATCACCTGCGTGTCACTTAGTTCTTGACGCGTCTCACGCGTTCATCACACTGCCACTGTTTCGTCTAAATCTACTCTAGACACACACATACATCCTCTGCCAATACTATCCAAATATTCTGCTGGTCATCATCGGAACCAATCTCTATACTTATTAGGTGAGTGACAAGTTCTTATTGGTGGTTACTTGATCTACGGCAAAGCAATATGTCATTGGTACAAAAAACCGGCACATGTCAGGCGCTACAAGTACAGGTAGCAGATCTTCCACACCTGCATACACCCTCCATTGGTTGACTCGTGGCACGTTTGCCTTAACTTCCAGCCATTGTCATTCACCTTGCCGACCTCGTTTGCGAGAACTTCTCGAGTTCCATCCTGGAAAGTTGAGGTCTGAAGAGGTTCAAGCAGCAATCAGTGACCAGAACCTGAAAATCCCATCGGCCGCAAGATGACCGAGCAAACAGCGAATCGGAAGGAACGTTTTGTGCCCAAGCCTAGATATGGCTCCACGGGAGCCACCAGCCCCTCCGAGATCAACGCATATCGAGCTGCGGCTGTGCCCTGGGACTGCAATCTGCACTTCCCTTCTGCAGGCTCTCTCTTGCACCTGCCACTAACACAACCTTGTATCCTTCAAGCCCTGCTTAAGCCAATACCCATAGACTTTATTCCGCCCGCTTCATAACTTTCGCATTTCATCATCCTTTCGTCTTGCGTGTTACCGTCGGCTGGTCCGTCGAAAGAATGCTGACAACCAAGTTACAGCTCGTGAGATTAGCGTATTGAGATGGGATCATTGGTAGTGAGCCAAGTGGCGCCCAGCCTTGCTCAACAGCACGCCTATCAGCACATAATGGTTGGCGGTGACCCTCAGCACAGTCAGTCTGAGACAACAACTCGACCGCATACTCATCGTGCGACTTCAACACAATCGCAGACAAACACACGACCTGCAAATCCTCCCGCCCGCCCTCCATCCCCTCCACTCCGCTCCTCTGATGCCTCTGCGAACTCCCAGATCCACCCACCCCCTGCTGCGAGAGGGACATCTTATAGGAATCAACAACACCATGGATTTGACCAGTCGGGCTTCCCTTTATCAAGCGACCCCCGAGGTTTACACTCTTCACCTTCCTCGCCTCGTCTGGGACCTACCCACCGATCCACCAGGTCACTGGCAGGATCGGAAGCTACATCACCTAGTAGGCTAAAAGTGCGAGATCTAGCACACATTCAGAGCTTCGCAAGTCAGGAATACCTTGCCAGACCAAGGCTGGGAGGTTTCTTGGAACCTGGTCGTCAGTATGAGATTAGTTCAATGCCTGTGACAGACATTATCGAGATGGTCGCTGGCTTGCTGACGAGGATCACTACTACCAACGATCGACAGCATGAACATGTACATCGACCGGCCACACCACAAGAAGGCACTCTCACTGCTCAGTCGTCATGTGTATTGGCATTCCATGGCAAGAATGTCCCGAGTATCACGATCCTAAGCTATCTCAGCCGCATCCACAAGTACTGCCCCACTACGTATGAAGTATTCCTCAGTTTGCTCGTCTACTTCGATCGCATGACAGATAACTTCAACAAGCGTTTCCTACAAAGAGCAACCCATCCAGCCAGATCAGATAGCTCCGACTCCCAAGCTTCAGCCGACACGGTCACAGACCAGAGTGTGCATCATGAAGAGGAGTCTCGCATGGAGGAGGACGACACCGACTCACCACAATTCTTCGTGGTTGACAGTTATAACATTCACCGGCTGGTTATTGCAGGAGTTACTTGCGCCAGCAAGTTCTTCTCTGATGTCTTCTATACCAACTCAAGATATGCCAAGGTAAATTCATTCTATCCTCACCTTGAATCTGACTGACATTATCCAGGTTGGTGGTCTGCCACTGGCAGAATTGAACAACCTCGAATTGCAATTCCTCCTTCTTAACGATTTTAGACTGAGCGTTCCTGTGGAAGAGCTGGAAGCTTATGGCACCATGCTGGTCGAGTTTTACGCAAGAGAAGTGGTCGCGCAACAGCAAGCTGCTGAAGCTGCACATCAGCAAATGCAGCAACCCTCACAAGCGGCAGATGATATGTACATGCAGAGCTCTAGGACGCCTCAGCAAACAGCTTGAGAGATCCAACTTCCGGCTCTCAACTTTAGCAGACACAACAGTCGCCGGACATACACGGATGTGGACCGTCGCTACGACTTACCTATTAGTATAGAAACTGTCTTTTCGACCTAAACGCAACGTTGACGAAGCATGAACTTATCGGTGGTGATATTTTGGCACATAGACGTCGGGTTCGGGCTTCGGCGAAAGAACCTGAGGTGCGTTGAGGGTTGTTATCTCGAAGCATATTGGCGTCAATGAGAGTTGTCGTCGTTTAGCTCATCATGATACCCAGGCGCCAGCGATTGCCGAAGAATTCATGACTGAAAGATGTTTCTATTTACGAGCCTCTACCATGTCGTCTTGCACTAACACGCCAAGCACCAGGCACGAGCAGCGCTTCTTCCTGATAATGAACGTCTTCGAGGAAGTCCAAGTAATTGACAATGGGGCCCAAGTAACGTGGAATACGGCTCTAGGCGAATATATACGCTGATCAGAGGGTTTCAAACGACTCATCTGACCAATTACAGCCGAGAGTGATTTCAGAACGATGCAGGCGTTACTGCGAGTGACGTGGTCACCTTCGTCGCTGACGCACGTGGTAAGGTTTCCGTTCGTTCAGAGTAGGTACGTCTGGGCCCCTACTTGAGTAGTCATTGTGTCTGGAAGACAGAACTTAGCCACAAGCATGTATGACATCGTCAATGATAGTAACCAGTGTGAAGAGATCGCTTGATGGATGGTAGGCAGATGAGACCATAAATTACTGACCTGTTCAGAATCACCCTTCTACCTGATCGTAAACCCTCCATCGACCCTTAGATCCGCACCATTAACCATCCCACTATCATCCCGGCACAAATACTCGACCGAAGCCGCAATCTCAGCTGGCAAAGCGAAACGACCTGTAGGTATCATACTCTCCATAGCCTGCCTCTTTTCAGGGTCCGCCCAAGCCTTCTTCCCAAGCTCAGTCAACACCACAGTCGGACTGACAGTATTACTCGTAATCCCCACCGGACCCCATTCAAGCGCCATACACCTCGTAAGCGCATTCAGACCAGCCTTTGACGCACAATACGGACCATGACCATCCAGCGCCACGTGCGCAGCCTGCGACGAAATACTAACAATCCGACCCGGCGGCTTCGACACAGTCTTGTCATTGATGTGAAACTCCCGCGCCGATCTGTGAGTCGTATATAGCCTGTAAAAAGCCTGACTGACGATCATCGGCCCCAGCAGGTTAGGCACGATATTTTTACGTGCTTCTTCCGCCGATGTTTCGGCTAATGGTTGTACTGATACATACCCAGCAGCGTTAATACAGATAGACGGGAAGATACTCCTCTCCTCGGCGAGGGCTTCAATTGCCTCAAAGGCTTCAGCTACGCTTGTATCTGAGGTGATATCGCATTCAATCGTGGTTACTTTTTCGGGAGTTTTGCTTTGGAAAGCTGTTGAGAGAGCTTCTTCACGACGGGATGCTTCGAATGGGGCGTAGAGAAGAGCGAGGTGAGCTCCTTTGCGGCGGAGGTTTTGGGCAATGGCTGTGCCTAGGCCGCCTAGGCCACCGGCGATGACAGCTAGTCGACCTGAGTATGCCATGTTAGCATTGGAATTTAAGCCGTAAAACTTGAAGTACTGTTTAATTCTCAAGAGTAGTCATGAGCAAGAATGCACGAGCTGAGATGCAATGGTCGTTGCTTCTGCGGGGGCTTCCAAGCTTATGCCGAGTTCCCCATGGCCTCAATCGAGAAAAGTGGCCGGTATCGTGACTCGTTTTCTTCCTTCACGCCCTGAGCTTCAATAATGCGACCCATCACTGGCAACAAATACATACATTGGTGTGTAAATCTGTCACCTGAGCTAAGCGGAGTGTGAGGTTCTCATGTAGTATTAGTATGAATCTGACCAAGCTGGTGCCTGCGCAGTGACTCCAGGTAAGCTTTCTTTGTCCGGCTGCAACACCTTTCGTGCCTCGAGGTCAAAACAACAGATGGGAAAGAAGTTGAATTGGTATCGAATGTTCTACATGAATGGCACTGGGTGACAGCACTCTGGCTCGCGCTGGTAATCTTAGTACAAGAATTGCAGTTTGTTAGTCCGCTCAAACCTCGGCAGCTTTCTTCTGCTTGATATCTTCTACCACATCGAAGCACCTTTTGCACAGCGCTTCGTCGTCCTGTTTCGGTGTAGGAGCAGTGTATGCCCAACATCGAGCACACTTCTCTTGTGTTGGAGGGTACACCATTACTTGAATTGAGGAATTTCCAAGCTCGACCTTCTGGGAATAGACCCATTCCTTCTGCTCCGTATGTGGTGTAAGATGCACTTTAGAGACGACAAGGAGGTCTTCCCAGAACGATTGTGGGAATTGAGCGATGGCAGGGGCCCTGTCATCTCCGTATCTGATTTCGACTTCGCAGGCAAGTGACTGACCGAGACGTTTGTCGGCACGAGCTTGTTCTTGCGCAGCTTTCACAGCGGAATTTATCGCCATTACGTTATAGACTTGAGCAGCAAGTACTTCGTTATTCCAGTCAAAAGGCAACTCTTCCCAAACACGTTGAAGTGGGTGGCCAGCAGCAGCTTGGATCTGCTCAGGTGTATATTCATGCGTCTCCTCGATCAACAGCGGCGTGATGGGCGCGAGCATGTTCTGAAATTGTAGAAAGATATGGTACAGTACTGTCTGGCTAACATGTCGTCTTGTGGCATGCTCACCATCACAGTAGATAGAGTCTTTGACTGCTTCGAGATAGAAAGCCGACAGATCCCGAGCAATCCATTCATTGATAGCAGCAAGCGCTTTATGAAATTCGTAACTCGCCATGGCACTCCTCACGTTTTTGACCACTGTGTGGAGCTGCAGAAGAGCAATGCAGTGCAAATCGAACCGGCTCGACTTCATGGTTTCGTAGTTGACAATGTTCACAGGATCAAAATCCGACAACATCCCGAGCAGGACTTTCATGGTAACTCGATATTTGCCCAATGAACTGTGCACGGCAGTAACTACCTTCTCACTGATCACAACGTCAGATGTCCAGTCTCCAGTAGCGGCCCAGAGTCTCAAGGCGTCAGGCCCATAAGGATGTAGGACTCGACCCTTTTTAGGCGCTGGCTGAGGCGCCAAACCAGCAATGATTTGGTTAGGATTAATTACGTTGCCAACTGACTTGCTCATCTTCTTGCCGGCAGCATCTAGAGTGAAGCCATGTGTTACAAGTTGTCTGAATGGGGCATGTGCCGTAGCTGAAGGATCAGTTACCTTTTGGTATGCAATGTTGGTGAGAATGCTCGACTGAAACCAGCCGCGATGCTGGTCACTACCTTCTAGGTATACGTCGGCCAGTGGGCCTCTCTGCTGGTGATCCTTCAATGGAGCAACCATGAGTGTCCAGCTCGTCCCACTATCAAACCATACGTCCATAGTGTCTCTACCCCGGACGTATTTATCTGGTGGAAGACCAGGCATAAGCCAGGCAGGGTCGTCTGGATCATCAGACCACCAAGCGTCGATGCCACGTTCTTGGACGACTTTGATTATATGAGCGATACTTTCAGCTGTCAATATGGCCCCATTAGTGTCCTTCTCGTACAGTGCTGGAATTGGTACACCCCATGCACGCTGTCGCGATATACACCATTCACTTCTGTGTTCGACAAAGCTTCTCAGTCGTGATTTTCCTGATTCGGGCCTGAAAGTAACGTTGTTCAGGGATTTGACAACATCTGCTTTGATACCAGAGATGTCTGCGAACCACTGAGCGGTGGCTCGGATCATGATAGGCTGCTTGGTTCGCCAATCGACAGGATACTTGTGTCTGAAATCGTAGCTTGAAATAAGCGCGTTCTTCGTCTTGAGAAGGTCCAGCACAGCCTTATTGCCTTCTTTGAAAACATATTTTCCTGCTAATAATGTGGGCTGGGTAGGGCTAGCGAGTTCACTGAATTCACCTTTGTCGTTGACAGGTGCTTTCACTGTAACTCTTCCGGACCTGATCATATTCTGCAAGGCGTCGAAATCATCGTTGCCGTGACCAGGTGCGCAATGCACAAGGCCGGTTCCATCCTCTTCTGTCACAAAGTCTGCATGAATGAAGGGTCTGTTCAAGGCATCCTCCCCAAATTCTGACAAGCCTGAATATGTGCTCTCGAGAAGAGACTCGACGGGCAACGCTTTGACTATCTTCGTCTCTTCCTTGAGCATTTCATTCAGATATTCCACTCGCGATAAAGCCACAATCAGCAATCCATGACTCTTCGAGCTGACTAGGACGTATTTTATATTCTTGTTAAGCGCAATAGCTTGGTTAGCTGGCAGAGTCCAGGGGGTAGTTGTCCAGATCACAGCGTGAACAGGCTCGGTCGAGCCTCCAATCACGGCCGGAATGCGAAACTTCACCACGGCCGCGGTGGAAGTATGCTCTTCTCTTTCTACCTCTGCCTCGGCTAGAGCAGTCTGCGAAGAGGGAGACCAGTACACAGGCTTGTGTCTCCTTATGATAAGGCCATGTTCAGCCATAGCTTTGAACACTTCAAGCTGTCTCAACTCAAAGTCCTTGTCCATACTCTTCCAATGGTTGTCCCAATCGGCCATGACGCCCCATGATCGGAAGCCTTTCATCTGCTGTGCAATAGCTTTTGCTGCAAACCCTCGTGCTGCACCTCTGATTTTGACCGGGTCAATTCCCGATCCACGTTCCCAGCCATGTTTCTCGAAAGCTTTGAGCTCGATAGGTAGACCATGGCAGTCCCAACCAGGTACGTAATTAATACGCTTTCCTTCAGCAAGTTTCGACCGACATATAATATCTTTGGTAATCTTGTTCAAGGCATGTCCAACGTGTAAGTCACCATTCGCGTATGGAGGTCCATCGTGGAGGACAAAAGTTGCGCTTGCAGGTCGCGCGTGACTCTGCCAGGCGTATAGGTCATCACTGCATTGTTTGACGTATCTTGTTACGGCTTCTGGCGACGGTCTAGGAGGAAACTTTGAGCTCGGCAGCCTCAGAGTCGATTTGAGACTCATATCAGTACTGCTGCAAGAAAGGTCAGTTCAACTCCGAAGAGCACGAAGAAGACGGCAAGGCCGATGTTCAGCCTCGCCCGGAGGTTTCAAAAGAAAACATCCAAAGAAGAAAGTTCTTTTTATTGCTTCCGGCCTTAGGATGCTCTATTTTTGCCCACTGCAGTACCCGTACTGCTGTTTTGAGAAACAAAGTCGGTTTCATCTGGATTTACTGTAGATCCGATTCTGACTCGATTGTATTGCTACGAGCCCGTTTTATAGACGGTCAAACAACTGATGTGGTCATTTTTCAGGACCTCGAACAGCATGCCCGGAAACCCAAACAATTCCGTATTGTTCAGACTCGACATGCTAGCATCTACACCAATTCCAGACGTGGCCTGTCCCTCAGGTGTTGGCCCTTCTTCGAACCCTCCTAAGAGCTCGATCGAGCTTTCCGGGCTGTCTGCCACGCCCCACCCACGATTGAGTACCATTCCCCGCTGCATTTTCCTCTCCTCCTCACCGTTCGCATAGCTACCATGGTATATGTCCTTCAAGATATCCGAAACCTCACTGAACCTCATCTCTGAAGTAAGGGATAGAGGATGTCCATTGTCGTCAAGTAAAATTCGCCAACGACTCCTTCTATGCCTGTTGAAGGAGTAAGACCCGGGGATGTTGCCATGAAGGAAAACCTTAGTAACGACAAACATTGCGGGTGTGTCAACGCCAATCTCCGACGCATGGCTATTCCTGCACTGCTGCGGGGTGGATATTAGAAGATCGAAGCCATGGTGGAAGTAGTTGTAGAAAGTTTCTGAATCTCCTCTGTCATCTACGTTGTCATCGATCGTGACTTCATTCTCGGACTCATCAGTATAACTCCGGGAGGAGGTCTGTTCATTCTCGCGAGAGTAGGGCTCAAGCCCTGGAGACATACTAGGCCGCCGGTCCTTGAGCGGTGCACTGGCATGGATGGACAAGCCGGTCCGTGACTTGCGAAAGATTGCGTCTGGCGGTCCAAGTTCTGCCACAATATCTTGAGGTGTGGTTTCGTTCAAGTTAACGACGAAGGGTGATAGCGAGCGGCGAAAGAGCTCGAGCCGGCCTCCAGTATGGACTATGACCTCTTCAACCTCGTCAGGTACGGTTTCCGACGTCCGGCTAGCAAGAACTAGAGATCTTGGTAGAAGAGGACGCTCGCTGAATAGATTTATCCGGGCCTCCGACCAAGATGTACCCGCGAAGATAGCCATCGTTATAGCTAGAGAGGCGGCTGACGACGACAACAAGGTCACGAAATCAGCCTTGTCTGACCAGGCACGATGTCTTAGTGAAAATCTGGCTGCCAGACCTGGCCAGGACAAAACGTAAGTCCCGTCGCCATCCGTTGTGGTTGGTGGAATGTACTCCCCAGCATATGTAGGTCCGAATAGACGATTGTACAAATGCTTGAAGGATGGGCCGGAAACGTAGTCAGGCGAAGTCTCACTTGAACTCCCCACACGGCGAACCAGATCCATAGACTTGTAAGAAAAGTTGGATTTTGAAAAGTCGATGATCTCAATAAGTCGAAGTCGGTGGTCAGGTCCATCGAACCTCAGTCGCAGGCCGTTAGCCGGAAGGTTGAGTACAATCGGATCGAGGACTGGCTCTGAAGATGAATACGCAAGGTCAATCTTTGGATACAGTTGCGGTTGCGACTTCAGCCGTGTCAAGACTGCATGCAAAGAGGCACCCAAGGTCATCCAACCCAGGCCCCGCGTAGGCTGAATGACAAAAGACGCGCGCATCTCGCTCATCGCAACGTACCTTCTGCTAGATCTTCGACGCTGATTTAGAGTGAATACAACGGGACAACTTCTCCAACAAGTTGAAGCTGAGCATTCAATGGCTACGGTTGTCGTTTGCTAACAAGCATTCCACATGACCATGTACCATGAGACATCATCGTCCACGCGATGCAGGCATTTTTCACACATTCAGATCTTTCCAACGTAACCTCTGTGCCTCATGTATTACTGCGACACACCGAGGACCCGATCACTGACGACAGGGAACAGATTTGCTCGCAATATTGAAGCCTGTTGGTAGTAGGAATCATCCACAGGCGGTGCCTGGTGGATAGTGCTCATCGACGACGCTAAAATTTAGCGGCTTCCTGTTTGGGCCACAACAAACAGTGGGCGGAGAGACAGCTGCGCTTCCAAGCCAAAAGCCAATATGCACTAATCCTGGTCAACATCGTAACCTTGTATACTAATTCGATCATATGCTTATACACTCAAGCTGTATATCAGGTCAAGCACCATGCACCGGCCGAATCAGCCAGGTCGAGGCTACAGTCGACCACCGAGTGCACCACCACCTAACGTGAGCCTCAAACGCAAAGAGCGCGACTACGATCAGGACGCTGGGGACGAAACGAACATAAACGTCGTTGTGCGGTGTCGTGGACGCAATGAAAGAGAAGTTCGGGAAAATAGTGGTGTTGTCGTATCAACGACCGGAGTGAAAGGAAAGAATGTCGAGATTTCCATGGGACCAAATGCTCTAAGCAACAAGACCTATCAGTTCGACAAAGTCTTCTCACCTGCGGCCGATCAAGCTATTATATTCGACGATGTCGTTCTACCTATACTCTCAGAAATGCTTGCTGGTTATAACTGTACAATCTTCGCCTATGGGCAGACAGGAACGGGCAAGACATATACCATGTCGGGGGACATGACTGAGAGCTGCGGACTGCTCACTGACGCAGCTGGCATAATACCACGAGTGCTGCAGTCCCTTTTTCAGAAACTGGAAGCAGAAGGAGCCGAATGTAGTGTGAAATGTTCGTTCATCGAGCTTTACAATGAAGAGTTAAGGGATCTACTATCGGCGGAAGATTCTACCAAGCTGAAAATCTACGACGATACCAACAAGAAGGGTCACAATGCGACAATCGTGCAGGGCATGGAGGAGTCGCATGTCAGTAGCGCCGCAGAAGGTATCATGAAGCTTCAACAGGGCAGTCTTCGGAGACAAGTCGCCGCGACGAAGTGCAATGACCTCAGTTCGCGAAGTCACACAGTGTTTACTATTACTACCTATGTCAAGAAACCTGGCGGTGCCTCAGATGATTACATCTGCTCTGGAAAATTGAATCTAGTTGATCTGGCTGGAAGTGAGAACATTCAGCGAAGTGGCGCAGAGAATAAGCGAGCCACAGAGGCAGGTCTAATCAACAAAAGCTTGCTCACACTCGGTCGTGTCATCAATGCGCTCGTTGATAAAAGCTCGCACATCCCGTATCGTGAGTCCAAGTTGACGCGACTCCTTCAAGACTCCTTAGGTGGACGAACCAAAACATGCATTATTGCCACTGTCTCTCCATCTCGGAGCAACCTTGAAGAAACCATATCTACTCTTGATTATGCTTTTAGAGCCAAGAACATTCGCAACAAACCTCAAGTCAATGCGATGCTGTCGAAGAAGACGCTACTTAAGGAGTTCACAGCAGAGATTGAGAAGCTGAAAGGTGAGCTCATTGCGACAAGACAGAGAAACGGAGTATATCTCACCAACGAGAAATTCGAGGAAATGACAATCGAGAGCGAGTCTAGACGAATCCTTAGTGAGGAACAGAAGGCTCGTATCGAGACAATGGAGGTCAGCCTACGCAACAAAGTTCAGGAGCTTTTCAGTCTCACCAACAACTTTACTACATTGAAGAAGGGAAACGAGACAACTTACGCGGTTCTCGAGAGCACCAAAGACGTGTTACAAAAGACAGAGATAGCACTCTCACACACTAAAGCGACCCTTGAGGGAGAATCAGAACTTCGTCAAAGATATGCGGTTACAGAAGAGAAGTTACATAGCATGAACAAAGGGCTCGTGTCGACGCTTGGCAGCTCTCTGCAGGATATAGACGCGCTGCATGCCAAATTGAGACGACGCTCTGAACTGCATAATCAGAATCACCAAAGATGGGACAAGGCTCGCAGAGATGGACATATCACCATAACATCGATTGGGGACAATCTGGAAGCGCTTGAGCAAGAACACAATGCTGCCTTAGAGGCAACTTCACAGCGACTCGACAGGTTTGTGATTGCCGAGCTCGAACGAGCACAACAAGCACAATCAGGTCTTCAGCAGAGTTTGGAGGTACTAGGAAGCAGGACTGATATTATCATATCCCAAAGCTCTGATGCTAGAGATACTACGAACGAGGTTCTGGAAGAGATAGGAACCTTGAGAGACGATGTGAAGACGAAGGTTGGACAGGGTCTGAATGGTCTGTCCGATGCCGCTGTAAAGATATCAGGAGAAGTGATCTCTGAGCTCGCTCAGTTTCACTCGCAGCTTCACACCTCATACAGCGGCCTTGGTAAAGAGATCAAGGCCGTATTTGACGACCTGTCGAAGCAATTGCAAGCGCAAAGAGAGGAGTCGGACAGGCTGCGATCCGCTCTGCAGGAGGCAAATCGTAGGAATCTGCAGGCGTCGCTGGCTGCTGCAAGTGAACTCGAAGCCACAATCGAGGAAGAGCGCAAAAATTCCGAAGAGGAGCGTGCTCAGCTCGTGCTGCAAATTACCGAATTGATAAACAATTCTTCACATGGCAGGAGCAACAGGGTCAACAACGTCCTTACATCGACACAAACGAACTTGGTGGAAACAGCAGAGCAAATTGAGCTTGCAGACAAGACGTATAAGGAGAGCATGGATAGATGGGCCAAGCAAGATTCGACTATTCGCGAGAAAATAACAAAATCGAAAGAAGATGTCAAGAACCGCTTCAAAAAGGATTGGTCAGCCGTGAGTGAAAGGAACGGCAAGATCCAAGAATCTACCAAAGCTGTTCACGGAGAGACTATCAACATTGTCAATGCTCAAGTCCAGGAGATGGCAGTCCAGATGGCAGCCCTGGATGAATTTGTCGTTCGCGCCAAAGAACAAAACAACCACCACCATGACGATCACGTCGCATCTCTCAACACCATGTCCTCTCAGCTCGAGAACAGTCTCGAAAGCGTACAAAGCCGACTTGGTCACACATCCCTAGCAGCCTTCAACACAGGCATGAAAGCACACCTCGACGAAATCGCATCCACCTTCGCAGACGTCGAAGACAAGGCTCGAATGCCACTCCAACAACTACAAGAGACTCTAACAGCAGCCAACCTAGCCAACTACGTCCCAACAGGCCACACACCACCGAAAAAGCACTGGACGTATCCCACCGAACTACCACGAACTCTCCCATCCACTACCCCTCAAACATCACCACAGAAATCCCCCAAGAAATCGCCTAAGAAGCAGTTATCACCGCGAAAATTGTCTCCTAAGAAGCAGATGGTGCGTCCTGACAGCCCCGTCCAACAACAGCTTAGAGAGCTCGATATCAATGTCGTTGCTCCCGTGAGACCGGCAGTCGTTGCGGTCAAAGAGCTCAAGGAGAACGAAAGAGAAAAGGTGAAGGAGAAGGAATCGATAGTGCCGGCTCCGGTGAAGACCGCGGCGAGTTTTTATGCGCCGAGGATGACGAGGAGTAGTACGGCGAGATTGCTGGTTACTACCGCTGAGCCTCCGGAGATACAGCGGACGAACAGTACGGGTGTACAGAGGAGCTGATGTACTGATTGCCTTTGAGTATTTCTGGTCGAGCGAATGTGAGTTCTGGCGGGTAATTGTTATTCAGGACTTGGCTTTGAGATACCCAAAAGAGCATGCTATAGAAGATGCGAGTATTAGTAATATCGGTAACTTGTGGATTTGTTTATGTCTATCAGTCCTGCTCATCTAGTACAGCGTTGCCGAAGCCAGTTGGCTGGAAGCCTATACCTACGAGGCCTCCTTGGGCAAACATATCGCCTCCCTCCTCCTCAACGACCTGCTGCTGTTCACTTTCGTCGTCAAGGTCGACCATTAGCTGTCTGATCTCGGACAATCTAGTCCGAAAGCGCTCAATCATATCTTCCATTGACTCTCCGTCTCTGCGTTGCACAAGCTTATCAGGACTGTTCTTTCGTCCTTCGATACGGAGCATTAGGTGCTGTTCGTCCGGGTGCCGCTGCTCGGCATTCATGGTAGGAGCATTGGTAATGTTCGTACGAACGATCTGCCAGTCTGCTGAGAGCGACTGTGTAGCTGTGACTGTGTAGGGGTACGTCTTTGCTAAAGCCTGTGTTGTCTCGAATGAGCTGGGGCTGGGACTAGGTAGGCGGTCTGAAAACTGTTGCTGAGATGCTGGAGCCATGGTAAGAGGTGTGGACTGAATGTCGAGGATGAGGTAGTGTTCTGTCAAGCCGGATTGAGGTTGTGGTAGGCGAGACTCTGTTTGCTCCACATCGTAACTTTCATGCTCCTGTATGGCGGTACTCGCCTGATTCGACTCATTGGTATTTTGTTCTAGGCTTCTGCAAGCTGCCTCAGTGATAATGTCTGGTTCATCGTCGGCGAAGATATAGTGGACCGTAGGATGGTAGTGCTCGTTCATCAAGGTATCTTCGATCAGGGTAAAGAACGGTTGAAAAGGTCGTTGAGGCTGCGGCGCAGTCTGGTAGGAAGCATCGTCATCGTTTGTGGCAAGTTCGTCGTCTTCCTCTTCATAGTCAAGGGTTTGATTAGGTGGAGAATGTGGAAGGAAGTGATGTTGGGTTGCTTCCGATGCGAAATGTGTGGTTGGGCCTAGGCTACCACTCTTCAGCGCAGGACTCTTAGTGCTGCCACCTGTGCCGCTGACTCTTCTCAAGGATGATTTTGATGGAGAACTCGATGGCTGGTTGTTATTATGTTGAAGTAAGGACATCGTCCAATGTAGAGGCTACATAGTGTGCTGCTTGGTCAGATGCTGCAACGTACTGCTTCTACGACTGTGGTTAGGCAGTTGGGGACTTCCTGCAGGCGGCCACTAACTTCGAGAAAACCGCATGCTCGGTGGAGTTCTGATAAGATAAGCTTCGAGCGCCTTTGCACGCGTTGGTCTGCTGCGCTTGTAAGAGCTCTATAAATCTGGCGAAGTTGTTGGTGCTGGTGCTCCAGTATTTAGCGGTAGTTGCTGGCCGTCTGCGCCTTGTTTCCACTCGAATTCTATCATAGTGTCAGTTCTGCCTATTGACGTAGAAGGATGACGCTCACTTTGACGGCACATAGGGCACAATCCTTTCGAGGACTCTTGTCGGATCCAAGTCAACAAGCAATGCATGTGGAACGAATGACCACACTTTCCCATGACTGATCTCTTGTTAGTAGAAGTTTGTCAGTGGTATATCTGCCTTACGCAACGTGCAGTCATCTCCAGGAAACTTGCAAGTCGGACATGTACCGTCGAACTGTACTCTGCATATGCCGCATACCTCATCCTCTGGCATATCCCACCTCCATGTTGCCACTGCATGCCACTTCTTGATTTTGACCTTCATGCTTGAAGTGAAACACTTCTGTGTGAAGAAGAGGACTCAAAGAGGCACAATAGGAATTGGTGATTGGCCTGAATGCGGCCTTCAAAAGTCAGGAGCGCGTAGGCATGTGATTGAGCTCTTTCCCTTTCAGGATACCGTTGAAAATAGCTGTGGGAGTCCACTGCTGATCAGCCTCAAGGACTAACTTAATGACAGCCACGTTGTCACTCTGTCTGACTCGACCCATCACTGAGCAGGTGTTGCTAGAAGATGTTCGTGAATTACTGAACTGCTGGATCGGCCTCAATTGCTTGCATATTCGTATTCAAGTTACGTCAATTTAAGCGGAGCAGCGCTTGGGTCTCCACCTGGAAACGATAGCTATCTCCATGTGCCTTTGCCTGCTATCGTGTTCGTGACATTTTAATTCAGTTTATCTTTGCGCTCGTATAAACCACCCTCTGCACACGGGTCGGCTCTTCAATCAAGAGAACCATGGGTCGCGATTGAACAACAAGAGCAATGGCCCTCGGCAATTTGCTCGCAAGAGTGTCTACAAGGCCTCTTGCAGCTCGAGCGTGCCGCATGTCCACACAATCTCGAAGTTATGCTCTCTCCTCCTACGTCGTATCACCCAAAGAACTTGAGGAAGCCTTGAACAAGAATGCGCCTTCTCCTATATCGACTGATCCAAAAGTCATTCCAATATGTGCAGCATGGTTCATGCCAAACGACCCCGAAAAGCGGACTGGCATAGAGGCTTTCAAGAAGAAACGAATACCAAATGCAAGGTTCTTCGATATAGATGGGGTCAAGGACCATGAATCACCCTATCCACATATGCTGCCAACGTGCGATCTGTTCGCCGAGGCCATGGCGAAAATGGGTGTGACAAAACATGACGAACTAGTGGTGTATGATGCCGAAGAGCTAGGGCTATTCTCAGCACCAAGAGTCGCATGGACGCTGAGGGTGTACGGCCATCCTCGTGTGCATGTGCTGAACAATTTCAAGCTATGGGTCGAACAGGGGCTGCCGGTGGAAACAGGTCCGCCATTGATACCTAATATTACGACTTACAAAGTTCCCACCTACAACACCGATATGGTGGTCAAGTATGCCGAAATGAAGACGATCGGCTATGACTATGGCAAGGAGGGCGCCGAAGAGATACAAATCCTCGATGCTCGCTCGAAAGGAAGATGGGAAGGCACCGAACCAGAACCGCGACCAGGTCTGCGCTCTGGTCATATGCCAGGCTCGACAAATCTGCCCTTCCAGGAGCTGCTAGATCCAAAAACGAAAGCACTGCTACCCCCGGAAGAGCTGAAGAAAGTGTTTGTGTCAAAGAATCTGGATCCTGCCAAGCCAATCATTGCCTCTTGCGGTACTGGCGTTACAGCTGCGATCATTGAACTCGGCTTGAAAGAAGCAAGGTTCGGCAGCGAAGATGACAGAAGATTGTATGATGGGTCTTGGACTGAGTGGGCTTCACGAGTAGCACCAACAAGCGGTCTGATAAGGACGAGTAACAAATGAGGATTGACGTGCCTGCTTCACATATGCTGGTCTTCTGCGTCAAGAAGATCGTATGATGACTCGTTTGCTATAGTGACCATACTTGTTCTTGATTACGATTGATCACGATGCGCACGTTCTCAGCAACAGAAGTAGTACATGGATAAATTGCAATGTTCCTGCCAGTAATCGTGCCTCCACTTCTCCACATCGAAGCGCTGTTTCGCCCTCATTCACATTCAAACAAAGCGTTCCTTTCAACACTTCGAACACGTACAGGTTCGGCCTTGCAACGTGCTCCTTCTCACAAAACGTTGAATGTCTTCGCAGTTCATTGATCATATGTTGTCGTTTTCTCACGGCGACTATTGACTGCCAGCCACAATGTCAACCATCGCTTCCATTATTACAACAATCGTCGTCGTTGCGCCCTCTTTCTGTGAGTACTCACACTGTTTGCTGCCGCCATACTTTTCCTTTTCCCTGGAGAAAGATTACGCTATCTTGCGCCAGAAAATTGACAGCTTGGCTGACTGAGGGATCAGTAGTGGCACAAGGTTCTTCGAAAACCTGAAAGCGCCTTCATGTAGTATTGATTCATATCAAATCACCAAACTTCTCTACTCCAAACACGTCGCGATGATATCGAACGCAAAAGCGATCCACTGCATCGTGGACGACACAGCGCTTATTACAAACCTTGACGAAGTCGAGGCTTGGGTGCAGAGCGGTGCTATTGCCTTGGTCGTCCCGCTACACAGTAAGATTGATCGATGCGAATACATACGAGGCGGGTCTTAACGAAGCATATAGCACTCGAACGATTGCACTTACTCAAAAAGGATGCCTCACAACTTGGACAGAATGCGCGGAAGGCAGTCAAATTCCTCGATCACGTTTCCTCTACCGCAGACCTCCCAGGAGAGCCAGTTATAATCCAAGGCCCAGACGACCAATATGTGAACTGGACGGACCTTGAGCACCGCTATACGGACTCGATTGTGCAATCGCCTGATGTCGAAGTGACGAACAAAGAACAAGATGTTGCGCCTGTCGCTGAGCAGAAACCTCAAAAGCACAACGATTCGCCTGAGAAAATGATCAACGATCTCAGTCTCTCATCGGACGACATCAAAACCTCGCCAGTATCAACGCCTCCCTTGTCTCCCTCTTCTTCAGAACCACAGAGTGCCAAGACGAGCCCCGAAGTACGATGCGCAAAAATAGCGAAACAAGATGCGACCCCTATCCCACCAGCGCTGAAAGCACTGATCAATTTTGTTGTCTGGTATACATACGAACGCAATACAGGAAAAGACAATGAAACCACGTTCTTGACAAACTCTGCTGATGCTGCGCAAATAGCCAAGGACTTCAACGTTACTCCAAAGACAATCCACCAATTAAGGGCAAGCATCCCAACTGAGCAGGAGCTAGCCTCAACTTTTGAAAGCCAGATCAAAACTAAGAAGCGAGGTTCGCATCGTACTTTGAGCTCCAGAGATGACTCAGAACCGAAGACCTTATTTCGTTATGAGGATGGTTCTAGCGAAGACGAGGAGCTCATCTTCAAGCCCCGTGCCAGAGAACTTCCCCGACCACTGTCTTCGGCGGGCAGACCTAATACCAAAGCTCCAGCTCGAGGTCGAGGAGCACTGCACTCTCCGTCCAACTCAATAAACGCGTCAACTTTACCTAAACCACAAGTTCCTGTAGAGGAGATTGACCCAGATTCCTTCGACCGTGGTATATTTGCACGTGGTAGTACTCCTCTTGCAAATGTCGGGAACCACTACGGTCAACCAAACAATACTTCTCCAGCCTTTGCGAGGGGTGGCCACCGCAATTTCAGTTCTCCCATGTCACGTGGTGGACATCGTGGTGGTACTCTACGAGGACGTGGTCGGGGCAGGTTATTTGTGCCATAATCCATAGGCTCGAGGCAGTTTTCACCAACTGTCCACCTTTTAACACTTTACCCAGGAGGAGATGCTGGTCTGAAAAACGACAAGTTCGTGCATCGATCCGACCTGCGGCGGCATCGAGAGCACAACTTAGACAAGTTGCAGTTGCAAGGCTGAGCCGTCACGATCCGAAGGGTTGGAAAACTTGAGACTATTGCTCATGAGTCCCTCTCAAGCGCTTGCGTTCATACACTACTGTCACATTGTAGCAACCGTCCTACAAATTGTTTCGACCTTTGGAGATCAAGATTTAAACCAGCATCGCGGACTAAGGACCAGCAATGACGAGCGCTTCTTAGGTGTGATGGTGTCCGTTGCACGTTTCATACCGAACCCGCGATCGGGCGTGTGAATATAGGCCAAGGCCCTCAGTGGTCAAGTCGCCATGTTCTAATACAGGTTATTTAGGAGGGGGCTTGTCACTCATTCGTATGTTCGCAGCAGCTAGTGTTCATGATCACACTCATTCCGGTACGTGGGACACATCCTGCTTATTGGAGTTGTCTCATCGTTCTTCAATTTGAAGACCTCAGATCAATCATGCGAATACTCTTTCTGGTACTCGGTTCAAGCTACTGTATTCAGACAATGGCCAAGTACATCGTCACGAGATCACCCATGACGTTGGTGGCTTGCTTACACATTTCGTGGCTCTGCATGTTCTTCCTTTTTGGCTCGTGCCTGACAATCAAGACTCGAATTCACTTGCGTTTGCTCCATCACAGAGCGGACCTTGCCTTTTCTAGCAGAAGCGCTAGCTTATCTTGTCACCGTGGCTCGACTTGGCCAAATCAGGGTGCACCAACTGCGGTCCGCAAACATCATGAACCACAAACATGGTCACGAAGCACGATGCCAATTATCTTAGCGACGTCAATCTTATATCATGAGGTGGCTATGGTAACGTTACTTTCAGATTGTGACATTCCGCGGCCCCAGATTTTACAGGAGGATTGATTTCATAAATCAACGATACAATGTCAATGTTCCTTCCACTTCTCGTGAATACGTGATCTTGCCACTTCCCCATATCCAGTCGCCCAAGGTTCCACCTAACTGTCTGTTCCACGAGAAGCATCGCAGCCACCACTTCCAATCACTTCTCTTAGGATCGATCGATGCAAGACAGAACCTAGACCCATCAACAGCAGAGCGGTATCGAGTATCCAGCCAGAAATTTGTTCGACGGGACGAGCACATCAGCATTCAAACACCGAGAGCTCCAATCCCTTGACTGGAGTACCACTTGATATTCAAAAACGAACTCGAAGGCCAGATGACTTCTTTAATTTTCTGGGGTCCTTATTTAGCGCACAAAGGAGTGAGTAAAGTCTTGGACTTGTTGGGGCGATTGCTCACAAGCCAGCCATAGTCTCGTTGAGTTGGTTCATGACTAACAGTTGATAGTACATCGGCCATAAACGTGAAAAGCAAAGAGTAAAAAACTATGAGCGCTGGGAAGGCCTCCGAGACGAATACGACGACCAGCGCAAGATAGGTCGGGAGTCAAGATCTTTGGATATACAACGAACTGCTTCATGGGATCCTGTCACGCAACAGATGACAGGCAACAACAACTTCGACGACAATCACAGACCGGTTTTTACGATGCGCGACCAGCAAGAGCTGAATGATGCAAGAACGGGATGGAGACCACAAGAGGCTTGGGAGAACCCAAGCACGCAGTTGCAAGCACAAATGACTGGACAAGTACAACAAATACCAGCCCATACTGGACATCCGAATCCACCACAGAGGCATGTTAGCTCCACACCAGCGATACCTGCGCATCTACAAAATCTACCTTTAAAAACGCAGAGGACGGGATATACCTGGGATGAAGGTCTGCCTGCACCATTGCAAGTATCTCGACGAAGCTTCGATGATTACGATTATGGAAGATACGGTGGTTCGGCACCTGTCTCGCAAGAGGCAAGCAGACAGCCAAGTCGCACCCGACAAGAGTCAAGACAGCACAGTATTTCAAGGACACATACGCCAAGCGCACTGAGGGAAAGCACACCTGCACCACAATTACCTGCACTGACCCAAGAAAGAAGTCTGGAAGTTGTCCACATTCAGGAATTGCCGAAGAACGAATTTGGTTTTATTGATGTAGAAGCTGCAAGGTCAATGAACGTGGCAGGAGGGAGGATGGCAGAGTTGATTGAGAGAGGTTATTGAGATAGTAGACCGAGTCCTATATTTGCGTGGCGTTGGTACGGCCACGATAAGGGTTCAGGCACGACCATTGAGGTTCTAATAGATAAGAAACCTTGAACTAAATCGTAATGTTATATGTCCTGCTTTGAAAGCATAATATCTCAGGTCACAATGTTCGATGTCAGCATATCCACATTCGGAGACCCGACAAGTAGACGAGAATTGTACTTGTACCAGCAGTGTTGTGAAACCAGGGTGGAAGGGCTCGAACGTGACTCCTGAAACTCGGCTGTCATAAGACTTTAGTAAACAGCATTGCCAAACGTCACTTTGGTATGTCGGTGCCACACATCAAAAAGGTCCGTTGCAGCTGTGGATGAAATCTTCGATTTTTGGTCAAGCACTCGCCTGTGGGCAGGTTACACGTACCTGTAGAACGGAGGATAGTAACAGAAATCGTCCAGCCTCGAAGTGTTAAGTCAACCTAGCAAAAGGATTAGTTTTGTACCCAATGGACTAGAGCACAAGTACGCTCTTGATGTTCGGGACGTAGTGACGTGTGATTGAGCCACATATCACAAGAACATGTTGATACTCGTACCAGGGGAGCTGTCTTGATATGCAGTGGCACTTTCAAGTTGTCCAAACCGGAATTGGTCCAGTGCAGTGTGGCTCGGCAAGGGGCTCGACTTTAGCCGTTCCTAGCCCCAGGATCCATTTTCTCAGTCCGCCCAAGATCCTGTTTCACGCTAATTCACCTGACTCCCGCACATCGTCAGCGTTCGTTACCAAGGGCGTCCTATTCTTCTTTACTTTCGATATTGTACGATATTAACGTTGGCCCGATATATCTGCCGGGCTCGTCAGATGTTTGGCTATATATCAAGATCCTTCACTCGTATACGTTATGGGACCTTCGCGGCACTCTCGCGGAGGCACCACCACTAAATGGCTCCTTGGGACGTTATGTCTTCTACAACTTTCAAGCCTCTCAACCACGTCTGAGATCTCAAGTGGGAGAGACCCGCCGGTAGTAGCGACAATCCGTAATGCTCAAGCTGGCCGCAGTCCAGCTGAGATCCCTCTACTCAACCACGATATCCCTACCCCAAAATTTCGAAACACGGACGATGAATACGAACGATATCGAGCCTTAGCTCCAGTAAGCCGCGAGCCTGCTGTTCGAGCACCATCTGTACAGTCTGTAGAGTCGCAAGCACTCTCGCCGCTAGGTCCAGCGCGACTGTTGTCAGATTGGGAGGCCGACGACATTATCCTGCTCTCTACAATTGACGGCGCCCTTCATGCCAGAGATCGAAGGACTGGCCGCAAAAGGTGGACATTGGAGATTGAGAATAACCCAATGATTGAGACCATTCACTATTTGCAAAACCGGTCCAACGCCGACGAACTCCTGGCACAAGATGATTACATCTTCATTGTCGAGCCGAGCAGTGACGGCCAGCTGTATGCACAATTCGCCGACCCTTCGCTCGGTCTCCTGAAACTTCCTACAACAGTTCGTGAGATGGCCACGAAAGGTGCTGTATCCATGAACATTACTGGCGAGTATCTTACTACAACGAGTTCTCAAGAGTCGAAAGCATACACGATCGACGCTCAGACAGGTGAAATCCTGAGCGAGTTCCCAAGGCCGAAGACCTCTGTCAAGACAGACCTACAACCACGATGTCGTCCTCGTTCAGGTCTAGATATTGAGGATTCTGCATGCAAGCCTGAGAGAACCCTACGACTAGGCCGAAACACGTACACCTTTACTATCTCTAGTGAAGCCACAGGACAAGAGATTTGCACAATCCGCTTTTCGGAGTGGGTCAGCAACAGAGCAGATCAGGATTTACAAACCCAACACTCGAGGTCTCTAGATGACTACGACATACATACCTTTCACAACGGCCTGGTCATGGGCGTCGATGTGACCAACGACGAGCACAGACAACACAAATATCGTTACTCGCTAGATACCCCGGTCGCACGCATCTTCGATGTTGCTAGAAAAGTCAACACTGGTACTGATGATTCCGACGATCTTGTATTACTTTCGAGATCGGCCGACTACATCATTCCAGGAACTGCTCAGCTCATGCGTCAAGACCCCGCCTGGAGTCAACGCGTCTTCATCAATCAGACCGATGGTGGACAATGGTATGCCATGTCAGAACAATGTTATCCGGGTGTTACTACAACAGCTTTATTGGCAGGTGTAGAACAACGGAAACAAAATCCTTATCTTACTGATCAGCCCTTGGATTTACATGGAGAGCTTAGAGAAATTATCGGCGTGCACCAGCTTTCTGGAGAAGTGACAAATCCACAGAAGAGGTTGACTATTGGGGCACCGTCACCCGCAGCTGCAGCAGATACCGATCTGATCGTCGAACCTGAAAAAGCTTTATTGCCATCTGAAACACTGCTTGTCGATAATAACCTATCCCAGAAGTTCTGGGGAGGTATTTTTGGACTAGCATGCATTGTGTTGAGCTTTGCGTATGGACGATATTCGCAAAGTCGAAAGACAGGCTTACTAAAGCTTCCTGCTGGATTCGTGTCGATCTCGGAGGAGCGTCAACCAGATAACCAGGTTCCGTCAAATCAAGTTGCTGAGAAGCCATTACCGTCGCTACCTGTTGCAGCTCCACACGATACTCCTGAGCCTCCAGTGGGCGAAGCACTAACTCCTAGCCATAGTCGCATGCAAAGCGTCGCATCTGTTGCCAGCTCACCGAAGAAGGGAAGGGAGAATTCATCCGATGACGAATCTGAAGATGAAGAAGGCCTAAACGGAGATAACACAGTCCAACCTCTTCCTGAGGAGAGGAAGAAGAAAAAGACTAAGCGAGGAGTACGTGGAGGACGCAAGAATAGAAAACGTGGAGATGCTACAACTTTCGAGCCGAAACCAGTCGTCTCGCAAGAAAAGCATTTGAAGGACGGCATGGTCCAAGTTGGACGTCTTACGTACGACAGCAAGCTTGAGAGCTGCCTAGGGCAAGGCAGCAGTGGTACAGCAGTATTCCCCGGAACTTTTGACGGACGATGCGTTGCCGTGAAGAGACTTGTAAAGACTGCAAACAGTCTTGCAGAGAAAGAGATTAGACATCTCGTGTCTAGCGACGAGCACCTGAACGTCATTCGCTACCACGGCAAGGAAGAATCGCCCAGCTTCTTCTACATCGCACTGGATCGGTTCGACACTTCTCTCGATCAGTTTGTCGAATATCCTAACAAGTACCCAACACTTGTCTCATCAACTCGAGGATATGACGTGAAGAGTGCGCTCCGACAAATCGCACAAGGTGTACAACATCTCCACTCGCTGAAACTTGTCCACCGAGACATCAAGCCGCAAAACATCCTTGTGCGACCTGTCAGAACAAACAGACCTCTTCAAGAAGGTCAGCTAACACCTCTTCTTTTTGTCATTTCTGATTTCGGTTTATGTAAGCCCCTAGAAGACGGTCCAGAATCAGTCTTTGCTGCAACTCGAACTGCCGCTGGCACTACAGGATGGAAAGCACCTGAGCTCCTAGTCTCTTCGCGGGACGCGATTGCTGCGCCGACTGTCACGACCCCTGGAGTCATCAGCTCTACACAGTCGCCGTCATTCTCCAGATCGACGAACACTTCTAGTGATGGCACAATCGTCGATCCTCCAACAGGACGTCGTGCTACAAAGGCAATCGACATCTTCTCTCTCGGTTGTGTCTTCTTCTACGTGATGACTCGAGGCGGTCACCCCTTCGACAAAGGCGGGTCGCCACTTGCCCGCGACCTCAACATCAAAGAAGACAAGTACGACACCTCCCTCCTCCGAGACTCCTTCGTAGGCTACGACTACGACGCAGACGACCTCATCATGCAGATGATCATGCACAACCCAAAACTCCGCCCCGACACCACCGGCGTCCTCCAACACCCCTACTTCTGGAAAATCGAGCACAAACTCGACTTCCTTTGCGGCGTCTCCGACGCCTACGAAGAACGCAAGCAGAAGATCACAAACATCCACGACGAAAATGCCCCACGCACACAAACCGAGCTCGAGTACCTTGACGAACTCGCCGCTCTCCAAGCCAAAGCCGAATATGTCATCGGCCTACGTAAAGACGGCACTCTCCAGGATTTCCTACAAGCTCTACCGAAGTCCTTCCTGAATGAGATGGGCAAACAGCGGAAATACACAGGTACCAAAATGATTGATCTGCTACGTGTGATCAGGAACAAGAAGAACCATTTCCATGATTTGCCCAAGGATGTCAAGGAGATGATGCTCAGGCCTGTTGTTCCTGGTGCTGAGCCCAGGGGACAGATTGAGGGGTATTATTCGTTTTGGAGGGATAGGTTTCCTAGTTTACTGGTGAATTGTCATCAGTTGTTGTTGGAGAGGGGGTTGGTTGAGGAATTTGGGATGGAGAGGTATTATGATGGGAGTTTGTTGTAGAGTTTGGTTAGGGGTTGGAATGGGAAATTGTTTGGAGTGTGAGGAAGAGCAGTGATCTATTACTTTTTGGAGTCTTGGAGTCTTGGAGTCATTCGTTGTCTACCTGTCTTTTTCAATGGCTTCCATTTACACCATTTGTGGGTTTCTCAACAGGACCTAGCTTTTCTCTGCGGGTCTTGACTGCGTTTGCCAGCATCTCTAGTACCGTTTCTGTATCTTCCCAGTGGATGCACGCATCTGTTATGGATACACCGTACTTGAGCCCCTTCTTGCCCTCTGGTGGTACTTTTTGAGCACCTACGCCATTGTCAGTATACAAGCACATATAGTAATAGTAGTGATCCTGTTCGACTTACCCTCGTTAATGTGACTCTCAATCATGACACCCATGATACCCTCATCTCCACCCTCGATCTGATCTGCCAAAGTCCTGGCAACCTTTGGCTGGTTCTTGTGGTTTTTCAAACTGTTTCCATGACTGCAATCCACCATCAATCGCTCTTTCAGACCCTGTTTGCGTAGTTTCTCCTTGGCCTCCGCGATACTCTCGGCGTCAAAGTTTGTGCCCTTGGTGCCTCCTCGTAAGATGACGAAACAGTCCTCGTTGCCTACTGTTCCGACGATAGCTACGACACCAGGCTTGGTAACGGAGAGGAAGTGGTGCGGATGTCTCACTGCGCCAATCGCATCGATGGCTACACCTAATGTTCCGTCTGTGCCGTTCTTGAAGCCGACTGGGAAGGACAGGCCGGAAGCCAGTTCTCTGTGTAATTGTGACTCAGTGGTTCGCGCACCGACTGCGCCGATGGAGAGCAGGTCTGCTAGGAATTGTGGAGAGATGGTATCCAGCATCTCACTGGCCAGTGGCATGCCTTTGTCGGTCAGGTCGACGAAGAGCTGCCGACTCAGCTTTAGACCCTTGTTGATGAGGAAGGAACCGTCAATTTCTGGGTCGTTGATCAGGCCTTTCCAGCCGACTGTTGTGCGGGGCTTCTCCAGGTAGGATCTCATAACGATGAGGAGGTCGTCCTTGTATTTCTCTTTCATTTTTAATAAGCGATCACAGTAGTCGAGGGCTGCTTCTGGGTCGTGAATTGAACATGGTCCGATGATCACCAGTAGACGGCGGTTTGGGTCCACGTTCTGGACGACTGCGGCGCATTCATTTCGGCCTTGAAGGACGGTCTGTTTGCTTGCTGCGGTTGGAGGGATCTCGTGTTGGAGGAGGTCGGGGGATGTGAGAGGGTTGTAGCCACGGACTGTTCAAAGTAGAAAGTGTCAGTCGCTGTGCCAGGAAGCCTCTAATGGTGCGTTTAAGTAGAGATTGGTTGGATAGAACATACTTCGCCAGTCTTCAGCGCTTTCCTTGTTGCCAACATTTGGGTTCTCAATGAAGAACTGTGTGTGGTTGAGTCAGTTCTTGTATTGCGAAAGAGTCGCGCATGTATTGAGCTGTGGGAAAGGCATGTTCGTACAACCGTGCGTAGCAAGACAGCCAAAGAGTAATTCCTTCCATAGGCAGCGCGAACTGTAAGAAAGTGCTCGATCGCGATTGACTCACCGACATGGTTTGGAGCTTCACTCTTGTTTGGTATAGAGGTATTTGCTTTCAATTCGCCCTTTTATGAGGTCGAATACCTATATCGATAGTGTAACAAACTTTCAATTCGTCGTGGTTTTCAGACTGCGGTCCAGCCAGCAGCTCGTAGCGATTTAAAGTGTGTGTGGTCGCAATATCGTATGAGCAGAAAGTTTTTCGGTGTTTTGCGGTCGTGATGTCTCCTACTCCAATTCTCGCAGTTGTATGTGGGGGCACAAGCAGAATCTCTTTATTATGTTAGATTCACTGAGACTACAAAACACACCCTTTGAGTACAGCTGGAAGCTCAATGGTAAAGGCTACTTGCACCAATAGCCCGGCTGCTTCGATTGATCAACAAAACTCTTCATCTATGTATAAATCACGACCGAAAGATGTCAGCAAATTGACAGCAATGTGTCACGTTCGTCGCTGCGTCGACCAACAAAAGACGAACGAGCAGTCTATGTTCAGTCACTATGTACCAGTGTTCAAGGCACATAATTGATAGATCTTCGACATCAATGCACGTCTAGTCCTTGTAATCCTGATCGGCATCTGCAAGCACCTTCTCGACTACATCCTGGTTGAGACCACCCCAATTCTTTCGTGCCCATACAACCCATGCTATGCCAGCCACTAGCCACACGAAGACATTGATAGGTAAAGCATAGTTGAAATATGCGGCGTCAATTGGCAGGTAGTTGGGAAAGACAAGGAATACCCCAATCCATCCTGTATAGATCAGAGCAACAATATTGATCGCCCATCCATATCGTCCCAAAGACCAGCCAGCGTCTTCAACCTGGCGTTGAGATCGGGCATAAATCATGCAGGAGATGGCAACGAAGTATGACTGGAACAGGCCGAAAGTTCCCAAGGAGATAACGACGTTGATAGCGACGCTACTGCCCAGATTGAGGAGGCAGAGCAGCATGACGATGGCCAGCGACAGCCACAGAGATCGAACCGGTACACGATATCGTGGATGGACGTAGCCGAACCATTGAGGAAGTGCACCGTCTCGACTCCAAGCCCATGTGAGTCGAGAACTTGAGGCAATGCAGCCAAGGAAAACTGCAATGACCGTAATCAGGAAGCACCCAATCATTGCCGATCCACCTCGAACAGATCCTGTAGCATTGATGACAATCGGCACCAGCCCGTAGGTGCTAGCTAGCACATCTTCGACAGGACCCAAGAAGTACAAGAAGACCAGAGTCATTGAAAATGCAAGAACGCTGTTCATGACGATCGACCAGAACATGGCGCGTGGTACGGCATGGCGAGCCTTGCGCACTTCTTCCGACATGTGGACAGCCCCGTCAAATCCTGGAAATGGTCAGCTTGCTCACAACAAACAGATCGGACTTGTCTTACCAACGAAACCCCAGGTAATGAGGATGATACCCAGGTTGAAGGAGACAAAGTCGTTGTTCCATCCCGACAGATTCGACTTGGACGTGAATACAAACTCGCTGGAATGACGCTGTCCCAGGGTGCTGAGCACAACCACAAACACAATGAACAGGACGATATGCAACAAGCCAGCAGCCATCTCCACCCAGGGAATCAGCCAGAAGGCATATTGATTTACCATGCCAAGGAGAATGCAAAAGGCCCACATAATGAGCGTGATGTGATAAGCTTTGGGAGTATAGTCTGGGTATTGGACCGTTACCAATGTTGCAATAATGTTTGCCGTTACATTGGCCGTGCCTGCGGTGATGGCGATCCAAGAAGCCCAGGTGATCCAGCCCTGAAACCAGGTAATGAGCCTGCGGTATTGTGGGGGTGCATAGTAGTGCGTCCAGACGTACTGTGCACCGGCGATAGGCTGGACAGACGCCATCTCGGACATTGAAGCGACCTGGCATAGAGTACCCGGGATGACGATCAAGAAACCCCAGACCATGGCTCGTGGACCACCATTATAAAAGATTACGCCGATGTTGGCTAACGAGCTGTCAGCGTTGTGTCATTCTTGTTATGCTCGCGATACATACTCCCCATGGCTTCCCAACTGTTCATGAAGGTCAAGGCGAAGAAGAAAATCTGTGCGGACGAGAACAGTTTCTGCGCTTCATCAGCCAATTTTCATTGTCGACCATTGACCTACTTACTCGCACTCGTGTCGCAACATCAGATGGGACATTCGTCCCTGCGGCCGCGGAACTGACGGCATGATCGTTCTTCTCGTCCACTGTGAGCTGCACAGACTTCACTGGTAAGGCGGCCATAGTTGCTCGAACCCCTGCCCAAGCACCTTCGTGTTGGTAGGAAAGAGTGTGCTGTAGATGTGACAGAAGTGTAGACAAGTAGAAGTGACAATTGTCTCTCGTGGCTTAAAACGCTGCAGATCGCCTGCCATGTGTGCAAGCGAGGCCTGGGTTTGACCTCCTTTGCGGAATTGTGGGACTCGTCTACATGATCAAAAGCCGTGGCATCAAGAATTCATGCTACTCGTGTCAAGCGGCCTGTCACACAAGATGCGAAGCATACTAGTGCAGTATACATGCTTGGTGGGGCTGGCCAGACGCTTGATCGAGTATGGTAGCATCGGGAACCTGGTCGTCGAGCATGCTGGGCGACATGATGCTGCCTGCGTTCGACACAAGATTGGCTTGAGTGGGCTTGCACCACCTGCATCCCCGTGAACCGCACTTCCTTCGACAGCTGCTAGCAGGGCCATGGCTCGTAGCGCGCTTCACGGCTCCACTTCACATCTCGCCTACTCGTAGCGCTGAAGATCTCACCTCGGGCTATTCCTGAACCCTCCAATGCGATAAAAGCTTCTGGCAAAAGTACCGAATAGTCATGATGGGCGTTATTGCTCAAAGCTGTCATGATTACCACTATTAGAGCAGCCAAGTATAGGAAGAACCAAAATGGTTGACGAGCTGAGCGTTCGATTCTGAAATGGACAATAGAGCTATCACCAGGGGACTAACGCCCAGCCATGGTTGTTGGCAGGTCGAGGGGTACTAACTGCATGCTGCGAAGCGAAGTCTAAACACCTTGGCATGAAGATAGGACTTCGGTGGTCGAATTGTTCTAGCTTAGCACAAAGTCGATCCTGGTGAACGTACTGCATGAAGATCTGCTTCTGGAAGATTACACCGTGTAACCAGATGCACGAGCATGTCGGTACATAGAGACACGTTCTTGAGACCACCTACCTTGCCTGGTAAAGCGTTCGAACACCACTATTGAGTTATGGGCTTCAGTTGCAACTTGTGACCGAGCGGCTCAGGGTATGATCAGGGTTTTGGCTAGCAGGCCGCTGCTCCACAATTCCTCACGGACCAGGCCGTTCCAAGTGAGGTGTCTAATCCAACGAGCAGGTACGATTCTTTAGCTTCGCAGTCATCACATCTCATTTGTGCAGTGATTTGCTCTTATCTTCTACTTCACTAACCACAAACTACGGTACAGTAGCGGTTTTGAGAGATGGTGACTCTGCCTACTCAACATCCAACCCTGATCCGCGGCTGGGTTTCCTGCTCATCACAGTCAGCGGACGGCACAACCTTCTCCGCGCTCCCACGTCGAGCACTCGTCGCGTAGCTTTGCTTTTTCAGTAACGGGAATTTGTCATTCACTTGGTCTGCCAGAACAGTGAGGGCTATGCAAGTCTACTGACCTGTTTGTGGCTCGCCATGTCAAAGCACAGTAACGCTGAATGTCAACCAGATAACAACGAGCCTACCTGTACATACTCGGATAGGATGAACGGCAATACAAGTGTCAGACTACTCGGGCCACGAATTCGAGCTAATGGAGCCTCAGCGATAGGACATGGGTGATCCTGATCGAAATCATCTGCTTCCTATTATCCACTCTCCGGCCTGTGCTAGCTCAGCCCTCGACGAGACACTACTGCAACATTCTTCTCACGCAGGAACCGGCTTGCAATAGATCATCCTTGCGAGTGATGAAGCAAAGAAGGCAGTTGCAAGCCAGCAACAGCGTGTGGCAGTACTTCGTGTTTGATTACATCAGGAGGTCTTCAGCTGCCGACAAGATGTAAAGGACCTGCCGACCATGCTTGAGGGCTCGACGTCCCTTGGCTCGATTTGCCTCTATTTACCTCATTGACCCGACGTCGCGAAGGTGTCTTGCTGTAGCAGAGCTCGACGGTATGGCAGAGTCAGTGAGTGGGGATGCGACCAGTGGCATCTTCGAGCCTCTGAAGCCGCCATTCCAAGCACTGAGCGACACCAATGAAGGCCCCTTGATTATGGTTGTATCGATACCAATGATCGCCGTTGCTTGTCTCACCGTCCTAGTCAAGTCATGGACGGCATACGGCACGACGAGGCGGTTGGGAGTCAGCGATGCTACTGCTATCAGTGCAATGGTGAGTATGTGTCCCTTTGAAGAAAATAGCATGTTATTAATAAGCTGACCAGGCCCTCGGCATCGGTTACACAATAGCATTGAACCAATCTGTTCAGCAAGGCTTAGGAAGGGCAGCAGTTGAGTTGGATGAATCTATGAATGAGGCTTTGGGCAAGGTGAGTTGCTCTTCACGAGGTCAATATGTGTGCTGATGTCTCGCAGTCCTACTTGACGTCAAGCATTCTGCTGGTTTTGGCACTCGCATGTGCTAAAGCAACAGTCATCGTTTTCATTATCAACATCAAACCTCAGCGACTTGTTCGGCTTGCTTCTTTTGCAATCCTCGGAGCCAGTGTTCTTTGGGGCGTCGCCAGTGCTATCGCCATCGCCCTGCAATGTGGCCCGAATCGTTGGGTTATGGGGCCCGACTCCAACAATACCTGCGTTAACCAGCGTGCTATGCAGGTAGCCATCCGTGCCAGTGATGCACTATTGGATGTGGCAATTGTCATGCTGCCTGTTTTCATGATGGTGCAAGTACAGACTTCCTCGAGCAAGAGATTTTGGGTCATAACACTGTTTGCTACAAGAATAATGTGAGTATGTCCAGCATGCCACAAGCCCCAGCTAATCTCATGGACAGCACACCCATTTTGACTGGCATAACGATAGCCACTCTCTCAGACTTTTATAACGCGTCGAACGAAGATCGGCCGTTCCAAGCTGTCACCCCTGCAATATGGACATCCGTCGCTCTTGGCCTCTCGATGATCACCGCCTGTATACCATGCATCAAGCGTTTCCTCGCAGACTGGGCCTCTGGACTATCACATGCCATGATCAACGAGTCCTTCGAAATGGAACATACTGCTAGCGGGTCCCGCACGAGGAACCAAGAGTACGCTTCTGGATCTGGTTGGCACGGTTCGCTAGTCTCAAAACTGAGGATGAGCAGGCTTGGTGGTGCAGAGGTTTCGAGCAAAAGCTTCGGGCGAACGCAGGACAGCGAGCGTGGCGTTCATCCAGAGAGAGCAAAAGGACACTCGGAGGACACAAGTGATAGCGTCAAAGGACTCGTCGACGGGGTCATCATAAAGACTACCGATTGGCGTATCGATTACGAGGATGCGGAAAGGACGTCGATCGACGGTAACGGCAGCACAGATAGTGGTCATGGGACTGTACCAAAAACTATACGATGAGAGCACGAGTACGACACCTCAAACCAACAGACCAACAGTGGCCAAATGTAGCAATACCATGTTCGATTAGGATTGATCCCTGATCTTGATGACTCGGTGATACCTCGGACCTATTCTGAGAGTGCCGTGTTACCATGTCATCACATCCCTCATGTGGCCCGAACATAGATTGATGTTTCGTTCTATCTGCATCGAAGCTTATCTATCTTCCGGGATATCCACCACTTGTCAGCACCATATCGACGAGGGACAGCGAGGAGCAGCACAACGAGCAGGCAGGAGAAGGAGCATAATTAATTGAGTCGAGAGTCAGTCTTGTATTCGTTGATGTGGACAAGTCGTTCATGTATCACCGGACAATCTAATCACCTTGACTTGTATAAAACTTCTAAAATCCTTCGTTTCGCAGACCGAAGTAATATTGAGGTGAAACGTGTATTCGACAATATTACCCAGATCGTCAGACGTCTAGCATAGTGAAATCGATAAAAGTATAGGGTAATGGAAATGATATTGGAATAGAGACCCTTAAGATCTACGACGACCCAAGACACGATCCTGGTCTCTCGAATACTACTATACAAGTATTCCAATTCTCTGAGCTTTGAAGCCTGCAAACCTCTTGCACCTACTCAATGGACGCATTTCGCAAGTCTTCCAACCACTTCTCACCCTCATTCTTCTCCTTCTTCGGTGCTTCACCTCCTCTTATAGTGCTGTCTGAGTCGTAGGCGTCTGCTTCCTCCTTATCCCATGCCTCAATGTCCCACTCCAGCCAAACTGGTGGATCGTTCTTGAGGCATGCCATGTACTTGCTGGCGTCGTGGATTCGGTGCTTGAGGAAATCTTGTCGATCTCGCATATCACGAAGGCCTACTATCATAGCTGACATTAGTGGACCTTCGTGAGGCACTCCTTTCTCGACCATGACTGCCATATCTATTAGTGACTGTGATCTAGTAAAGTAGGTGAAACGTACGCCAGAACATGTCCCATGCTCTCTTATACCACTTGAGTTCGTTCAACGATATGTCCAACATGCCTAATGCCAGAGGAGCTTGCTCGTGTGCCATCTCGAGGCCATGAAGGAAGCAAAGCCACTCTTCGCTGTTTTCAGCGTACGTGTCGGGAATGTTGGAATATTTGTTCTTGGACAAGCAATATCGCACCTCAACGGTGTCGAGCTTGCTTTTCCACTTGCGTAGCGATCGTAGCTTCAGACCACTCACGATTAGTTTTCGATAGCTGATGTATGTTGATTCGTATGGCTCCAAGTGGTACTTGATCCATCCTTGTCGTGATTGATACATGTCGACAAGGACCTCGACAGAGAAATCGGCGCCTGCTATCTTAGTTGTAGGTAACGTCCAGGCGGCAGTAGCTGGATATCGGAGGCTGAGTTCTGCTTCTGCTCAACGATGATGTGTTAGCAGGACGGTAATACCGAACATGTAGAAACAGGGGCTGCCACTTACCTTCTTCTACTGTGTTCTCGTCGCTATCTCTTAGTCCTCCACCGAAGCAGATGGCCCACCACTTTTCAAGGCTTTGCGTTGATGAGTAGGGCACTTTGTTCTCGATTTCTAGAAGACGCTCTGCTGCAAGGATAGTCGACAGCCACCAACTTCCATCTTCGTCCAGTGGACGTGTTGCTCTGACATGCTCGCAAATGTGCTCAACTCCCAGGAAAAACTCAGCTCGGTGGGCTCGCTTGAAGAGGAAGCTGATCTCTAGACCAGCCACCTGCATGAAGCAGTGGCCGTTGTGTCGAATAAGGTCGAGTGCCATGGTGTGAGTGGGAGGTTAGTGCGGGAAGAAAGTTTTGTGCGGAAAAACAATCAAATATAGGAGTGAGGTTGCGGGCAGGTTGGTGTTGTTTGCTCACACTTTGCTTGCATTGTCCTCACCGATTGTACTAGGCTCGTAGGAACCATCATTATTAGGACTGCGTCTCCGCAGATGCTGCTCCGGAGTCATCCCTGATCGGTGTGAAGACTGTATTCTATCGAGCGCCTGATCTCTAGGTAAGCCATCTTTCTTAGAGCGTGCCTCAAGTTCCTTCTCCTCTATCCAGCCTTGCAGTCCCGGAGCGAAGAAGAGCTTGCCTTGCCAAACCGCCTTGTAGAATGTCAGGGTAGCACACATAAGCCAGAGAAGTACAGTGAAAACCGCACAAGCAGCGGCCCAACCCTTCATACCATCATTACGAAGCAGATTTGCCAGCCGACAGAAAGCATTGGCGTATACTCCGCACGGAAAGACAAAGCTCCAGACACCAATGTTGAATTTCTTCGGAACAACAGTGATTACCGCTGCGAATGCCTCGATGAGAAAGAATGAGGCCACACCAAGCAGGAACAGAGCGCCAACCACGCCGATCCAGAGCAACATCTCAGCGACAGCGGCTTGGGTCTCACTGCTCAACGGAGGCTCCCAAGTTTGACGGAATCCAAAATGTGCTTGGGAAACATTGCGAGACAGTGCCACGGCCAGATTGACCCAGACGTACTGCGATGGTTAGCAAGAGTTTATCAGCATGACCTGAAAGGTCACACAAGTCCACCCAACCCGCACGACTGGGATAGGGCAGAACTTACAGCACTCATCCCAAAAGGTCCAACGGGTACAAATGTGCTGACAATGGCTGCCCTGGGCGGCAGCTGGTCGCTGAGAAGGCGCCATAGATAGATTCCCAGCAGCAGGAACGAAAGACCAAGACCAAGAGAGAGCATGAGGTAAGACACCACAATGATCGCGAGGCCATTTCCGAGGGACAGAGCATTGGCCAGATTCGAACCAAATGCAGCACCAACAATCATAGGTATGAAAAGGAGAAACCATGCTCCAGTCACTTCGCTCAGATCATGTTGTCCCTGACGTCGATATATGGCATACACTCCTCCACAGGTTACGGCCAAGCTCATTGCAACAGCAACCCAGAAGAAGGCCTCAGCTACATATGCAGCAGACTGGTGAGAGGAGTAGAATATGACGATGCCGGTACCAATTGTTTCCCAAGCAATGGCCACTGCTCCGAAGTAGCACGTCTGCTGTACATCCTGAAACGTGGTTTTGGTGGCACTGGTGAACATCCAGGCCCTGGCGCCGCCAAGTATAGTGAAGACTGCAAAGAGGCATATGTCGAGAATCTGGCTCGAAGATTAGCAGTGTGCTATTCGGTCTTTATGGAGGATCATATACCCAGAAGATGTAGCCGACAGTTCGCAGCCATTGTGCTGGATAGGGGAAATTCGAAGCTAGCAGCTGAACACAGATACCGGTTCCCATACATATTAGATACCAAGAGGGATCAGCTGTGACAATTCTTTCTCTCCATGATTCTCGGCCTAGCCACTTTGAGTGTCCAGCTGGTTGCTTTGCGGGCTGAGACATGGTCAAATGACCAATTCTACTAGCTAAGTGAATAGACGGTGAAGCTGCTACTCTTCGCGGCCATCCTGTCGTCAGTTCACGACAAGCATTGGCGTCGCTAAGAATTTTGTCGACGATGTCAATTTGTTGCAGGGATGTTGCTTGTGGAGACCCGGTAAGCATGTTCCGTGTAAAAGGGAAGCTGCGGAGGTGGGATCTATCGGCTACCCAGGAAGCACTTGCCTCCTCCATGACGACAAACGCTCTTCTCATTTTACGGTTCTGCTGTTCCGATTTACAAATAGCCTGCAACAAGCTTTCGAGCTTACTTCACCTAGCTCGTGTCTGCCACTCTGAGCAGCATGAAACCATCCCGGCTCGACCTCTTTCTCCTTGGAGACCAGCTGCCAGTATGAACACGTAATGGGTGGCTGAAATTCTTTGCAGTGTGCTTGCATGAGAGGGAAATAGACGCGCTCGACTGAATTTGTTCCTGATCCTGATATTGTCCGAAATCGTCACGAACTGCTGCTTACCGTGCTTGCCCCCCGCATTTGAGAGCTCTACTTTCCACAACTGAACACCCGACTAATTGACTCGTGGCTCTGTACTAATATTGTTCCAGAATTGCTAAAAACAACAGGCTCAGGCCGAAGAAAAATGCCGTGGGACAAGCTGACAGCCCCCGTTGTTTCCAGTAATCCCGGCTCTTCAGAGCAGGAGATTGGAGACGAGCCTGACTGGGGCACCGGACACAACCACCGAATTGGCTTCAGAAATCGACAAGGACGTACACCAGGTTTTACGCACGATGGAGACCATGATCCTTACGAAACAGAAGAAGACAGGCAGTTTGCCGAAGAAGCTATTCGGAAATACAAGGAACTGCAACAACGAAAGGACAAGGGCGAACTCCTCAACTTTCGAGATATCATGAAAAACCAGTCTGATTTTCAAAAGCAGAGGCCTGAGAAGTACCCTCCAGGCTTTAGGTTTATGGTCCAGGCTCGAGAAGACTGGGTCAAAAAAGAGGAAGATTGGCCTGCTAATATCAAGCAACGAGAAAAGGAAGAGCAGAAGAAGAAGGAAGAACAGGAAAAGAAAAAGCAGAACAAGGACCAGGATGGCGAGCAGAGAGACGACGAAACAGAATGGCGCCGGAGTACAGGCAATGGTGGACAAAAGCATCATGATGCGTACGGCAAATCTGAGGGAGATTCTAAGACTTCGAACGGTGTTCAGCAGAATGGCAATGAGCAAGGCAGCCAATCACAAAAAACTGAATATCAGAAACTTCGAGAGCGGTACACACCAGAAGAGATTACCCTCTTGCGGCACCTTCAGCATGAAAAAGACCAGACAACTAACTTTCAGCAAAATGACGGCAAGCAGGACTCGCCAATGAAGCACGAGGCTGAGCACAGGGATATTGCAATCGAGGCAGTAGATGCAATGACACCGGACAACTGGATACCAAGAAGCAGTAATCTTGTTAGAAGGACTGGTCAGCATCCGCTCAACGCTGAGCCGCGTCTGGAAGCTCTGTTTCAGGCTGGTCTTATCACACCTAATTCTTTGCACTACGTTCGCAATCATGGGAGCGTTCCTCGACTGTATTGGGCGACTCATGTTCTAGACGTGTGTGACGGCGCTCTGAAGCTCTCTATGGACGATCTTCGAAACATGTTTGATCCTGTCAATATTCCGATTGCGTTAGCGTGTGATGGAAATAGGCGAGGCGAATTGAACAAAATCAAGAAGAGTAAAGGCTTTGACTGGGGTGCTGGGGCTGTCAGCTGCGCGTACTGGAAGGGGGCGTTACTATGGCAAGTTCTCGAACGAGCAGGCGTTGTCCGAGATAGCTGGAATGGAAAACGTCTGTGGGTCAATTTTGAAGGCGCCGATGAACCAAGCGAGGGCAAATACCAGACCTCCCTACCACTTGATTATGCCTTGGATAGAGGAAACGATGTACTATTGGCTTACGAGATGAACAATACCAAGTTACCTGCAGATCATGGATTTCCTGTTCGGCTCATGATTCCAGGATTTGTTGGAGGACGAGCTATCAAATGGCTAGCACGAATTTGGATTACAGACCACGAAAACGACTCCTACTACCACATTTGGGACAACCGAGTCCTTCCAGCTTTCATTACTGAGAAAGATGGCGAGTTTGCTAGGACTATGTTTCATCATCCGAGCACGGCATGTAACGAGCAGAATCTCAACAGTGTCATCGTGAGACCGGGTCAAGGAGCGAAATTTGATATTGTTGACATTCTGAAGAAAGACACCTACAGGGTTGAAGGCTATGCATACGACGGAGCTGGTCATGAAGTCCAGAGAGTTGAGCTCTCCATAGATGGGGGCAAGACGTGGCTTTATTGCTTGCGGCATTTCCCCGATCGGCCAATCCGTAATGGCACCAAGTTCTGGTGCTGGATCCATTGGCACATTGACGTCGATGCGGCCCATTTCGTGCGTGCAGAATCGCTGATTGTCCGCTGCTTCAATGTTTTCAAAAATACACAACCCGAGCATGGTGTTTGGAACACAATGGGTATGATGAACAATGGGTGGTACCGAGTCGAAGCGCAAACCGACAAGGACGGCAAGCTAGTGTTTCGACATCCTTTCCATCAAGAAGATGACGATGGCTGGATGAAACCCTCGACAGAAAACCAGCTCGCTGCGGCTAAACAAGACAGTGGCGTGCCTGACAAGCAGTTCACTAGGGAAGAGGTCGAAAAGCACAATACCAAAGAGGATTGTTGGCTCGTTGTCAATGGAAATGTTTACGATTCTACCTCGGTGCTCTCGTGGCATCCAGGTGGATCTGCTACATTACTTGCTAATGCCGGCAAGCTCTCACTTGAAGTGACGAGCAGTTTCCAAAGTATTCACGACGAATACGCACACAAGAAACTGTCCGAATGCGTGATTGGCAGAGTAACAGACAAGGCTCAGCAATTCATGCAGGAACAAGCCAAGGCTGAGGCGGAGCAGAGTATGAAGGCCGGGCCGAAGGATACGCTGCTGCAAAGCAAGAAGTGGGTGCCTGTAAAACTTGCGGACAAGAAGCAGATTTCCGAGGATACTTTTACCTATACCTTCTCATACAAAGATGATCCTAGTAAAAAGAAGCTCGGGCTGGGGACGTGTCAACATATACAGTTTGGCATCCACATGGTGGACAAGATGCTCGTCCGGTCGTACACGCCTACAAGGCCGATCACTCAGAAGGATGACGACGGTACCTTCGAGTTGACGGTGAAGACATATTATCCAGATGAAAATCAACCAGGTGGAGCGTTCTCCAACTTCCTGCTTGAGCTACCTGTTGGCGAAAGTGTTGACGTTTGTGGTCCGACAGGTGAAATTGAGTATCTTGGAGAAGGCGAGTTCGACATCGAAGGGAAGAAGAACAAGTTTAGCAAGATTAGTCTGGTACTGGGTGGTAGTGGCCTTACACCAGGGTATTCGTTGATAGAAAGAGTTCTCCGAGAAGGCGGTAACACAGAAGTTTGCGTTATCGACGCCAACAAAACAGAGGACGATATCCTACTGCATGACAAGCTCGACGAGGCTGAGAAAAATAGCAAGGGTAAGATCAAAATCACTCACGTGCTCAGCCATCCTAAGGACTCGGATGCTTGGAAACACAAAGGAGGTCTGTCAGGTCATGTCAATGCAGACATCATAAAGGGGAAGCTCTTCCCACCCGCCCAAGACTCTGTGGTTTTCTTGTGTGGACCACCCGGCATGATCCAAAAGGCTGCGCTGCCAGCACTGAAGGGTAAGTCTTCCCAGCTGGTCGAATTTTACGATACATGCTAACTGATGCCTACAGATTGGGGATACGTCGAAGACGAGAATTGCTTTGGTTTTTAGTACTCGACACATGAAACAGTTTCTGCAGGACAACGCGTCAAGTCCACACGATCCATGCGACACAACGTTTCTGCTATGAGTGAGTAGTTGAGCTTGTTGCAGTGCTCTCTGAGGTTCGATCCTCTCTATTGGCAGGGATGGTGAGGGTTAGCACCACCTTACCAGACGGTTGTAAATTAGATTGTTTCAATGAAGTGGCAGATAGCGTCAACCACTTGATTGTTCGAGTTCAATAGCTCGGCATCGTCAGTTGAAGTTACGGGGTCTTCGCGTGAAGTTAGACCCTGACTAGTGCTACAACAAGCAAGCAGGTTTGCGGGATTGTGCGTCAGCGGCGACTCTAGCGCAGAGTCACGGTTGCTGTGCCACCCAAAAGATGACCACTGTGTCTAACAACAATCGTAGAGGGTATAGAAAGCAGCACAACGCCCGCAGCTTAAACACTGTAGCTACCCAACTTTGTGAAAATCGCACTCCTCCAAACCCAGATCGTATACCCTGCATCGTCCCCTTCGCACCACCACTGTCTGGCAGAATTGCACGTGCGAATTTTGAAAGTGAGTGAGACCCTCTGTTTTGGATGTTGACCTCATCGCTCAACCAGCCTGTGACTGTGGCGGTTCTCCGCCTCGATCCGGCCTGGTTCTGTGGCAGCGGCAGGAGGGCCAACGTCATCATGCTCCCAATTTCAGTTTGGAGGCAATTTGCAAGCTCAGACTGTCGAGACTCGCGTTTTCTTTTTGAGCTTGGAAGCTGTTATCACAATTCCAGCCTTTCTTCCTTCTCTTAATCCATCCATATCACTCTCGCGCGATTGAAAACTAACAATCGTTTGATTGCAGCCAAATAATCGCACCTATCGCAAGCGGTATACCCTTCGCAAACCACTCTATCAGCACAACTCGTGCGACCACAGGCTATACCACCTGAATACTTCTTAATACACCAATAAAATCCGCCAATATGCATCGAACATACTCAATGCGCCAGTCGCGCGCACCAACTGCGTCGCAGCTGGAAACTCCTCCACCACCATCTTCGTCCACAAAAGCTGGAAGGCTCTTTGGTCGCAGCAATTTTGGTAAGTATACCACTACGCGGAACGGCCTCGGATCGCTATCCAGGCGTCCGGACGTAGTACAGTAGCAGTGATGCTAATATGCGACAGGACACAAGTTCAGATCCCAAGCGGCGGGCGCATTCGGCCCAGATCTAGCCAAGAAACTGACACAACTGGTCAAGATGGAGAAGAACGTCATGAGAACGATGGAGCTGGTTGGTCGTGAGAGAATGGAAGTTGCTGTAAGCCATTGCCCATTGTCAACTCTATCCCAAGCCTGTTTACTGACACTTTCAACAGCAACAACTATCGATCTGGGGCGAAGCCTGCGATGACGACGTTTCCGACGTAACTGACAAGCTCGGTGTCCTCATTTACGAAATCGGTGAGCTCGAGGACCAATTCGTCGATCGTTATGACCAGTACCGAGTCACAATCAAATCCATCCGAAACATTGAAGCCTCGGTCCAGCCATCGCGAGACCGCAAGCAGAAGATCACCGATCAGATCGCACAGCTGAAATACAAGGACCCCAACTCTCCACGCATTGTCGTCCTGGAACAGGAACTCGTCCGAGCTGAAGCCGAGTCCCTGGTCGCTGAGGCGCAGTTGAGCAACATCACACGAGAGAAGTTGAAGGCTGCATTCACCTATCAGTTTGATGCACTCAGAGAACATTGTGAGAAGACTGCCATCATCGCTGGCTACGGCAAACATCTCCTCGAACTGGTTGATGACACCCCAGTCACCCCTGGCGAGTCTCGACCTGCATATGACGGTTACGAAGCCAGCAAAGCCATCATCCAGGACTGTGAGGACGCTCTCACGAACTGGGTCCAGTCCAAGGCCACCGTCAAGTCCAGCCTGTCCACCAGAGCACGAACTCTGAGCCAAAGACGCAAGAACAAGATGGGCAACGGCGAGGGTCATGACCTCAGCCACCAGGATCAACCACTAGAGGGCGAGCGAGACGGCTGGGTCCCAGCCAGCCAGCACGGCGAGTATGAGAACGAAGATGACGATGACGAGGAAGAGTCTCAGGTCAGAGGACGACAGGAAGAGGGTCAGACTGCGTAAGTCTCCAATGGACTCGCGGAACCCAAGCCCCAAATAAGTAACATGTGTCTAGTGACCGACCCATGTTCTCCCAGGAGACTACGGTGTAATGTACTACCAACCATTGCGGCACAAGGATGGAAAGGATGAAGTTGAAGATGATGTATACCCCCAAGTGATGATCTTACCTTTTCCTTTAGGTGTGGAAGAGTATCTAGCAGATATTTGATGTTGATGTTAAATGGTAATGGCGCTACGAGTCAGTACAAGTTGGCACCACAGGGTAATGCTTGAAGTAAAACACAGATTCAGTACTAATGATTGAGAAATGCATATTTATACAAGAAGATGTTTCTTCATCAGCCTTTGTGTCTTATTGATTTGTTGTGACTTCGGAACGTATGGAACATATTCCTAGTGCACAGGTGTAACACGACACACAGACCGTCATTCGATATCGTGATGTGTTACGAACACAGGTCGAGTCCTGGTTGGGACTTCCAACATACCGGTGTATGCGTCCACTTGCAGCACGAATAGCGAAGTCTCGTGCCAATGTCAAACGAGACACAAAGAGTTGATGTTCCACTCGAATACCTGTCACGCTCTGCTTACTTGCGCTCTGCCTCGGATCAGTACATCTAGAAACGGCTGTTGTGAGTAAGGTCTGTGCTGTGTGACCGTGTGAGACAGTGAGACATGTTGGAGATTACTATCAACCCTCAGGAGTACGCTCTGCTCTATCAAGTTTGCAAATATTTGTGGTTCGGAATTCGACAGTGAGAGAATCTCATTCTTTCTTCAGGTTAGAAGATGCAGATCTTAGTCCTCCTTAGCTTGATTGGCCTGACTCTGGCTCTCGCAAGTGATAACGACGCTCTTCAGATACTCCAGCAGCCCATCTTGATCACACAGCCTGGCGTCGTTCAAGACGATTATGCTGGCGGCCAGGGAGGCCGCTCGGCAGCACGTCCGCAAGACGTCTGGAGACTTCGACGTACAAAGAGGAGGAATTTGAGAGAACTAGAAGATGAGCATGAGGATAGCGCTATAGTGCTATAGTGCTATTAGGCTGAACGAAGGATGAGATCTCTTCGACGCAGGTGGACCTGGTGGAAATTTTGTGCTGGACTTGATCAAACGGGAGCGTCCATGATTGAAGTTACCTCGAGGCTTGGTTAGGGGCACGAGTGTTGTCCTCTGAACGACGTATTATGCTAGGAACGTCGCATTGCATCACGTCCTCTGCATCTGGCAATCAAAGATCCAATACCTCCGGGATCCGTTGGACACGAACACGACTTTCCAGATCTTCCCTTGAACGGAATGTATACCAACACGCTACAGTACTCGGATCGAACCACCATGCAGAGCCTTCAGTGCGCCTTCGTTATCCAACCACTTTCAAAGTCGGCAGCAGATGCACTGGGGCAACAAGTCTTGCTCCGTTAGTGAAGAGAGTCAATCCATAGGGTAGTCGGAAGAAACAAAAAAGGGGAAGTGATTATGAAATAGACAGCTGTATGATAGAGACCAGAACAAGTATATTCTTACTCGAGGTCAACCTCGATTTAGAGGATTTGGGCTGTAGCCTGGTCGTCGGGCTGTGATCAATATACATGGTCAGCAACGGGAACACGAATAGACACCCAGTTTATTCGAAATTGCCCCCGCATCACTAGTAATGCTCGATTCGCAGGTGTAACACCCCACCGACTCTTGCTAGACGACGATGGTAACTTACAATAGCGATGCTTGTTAATGGCAAGACATCGCAGTGGTGTACCAGGTACTCTACTTAGTCTACGGTACTTGTACGAAGAGTTGCAGCGTGCCAAGCACGTTTCGCAACCATGTGGACTCGACGCAGGGCAGCTGCGACGAAGGTGGGCGAGGTACGTCATGCAAAGCTTGATGCTGGCAACTTGTGCAAACTGTCCGTGGAACGCTTCGTGATTTTGAAACAGATAGTTGCGCTGAGAATGGACGCTCCCACGAAGGTGGAAATATGCTAAAACGTGAAAACTCCGAGTTTCAATGGTACAAGCAAAGAACAGCAGCAATTCATACTCGTTTAAAGCCTGAGCATCCGGTAGCCATCCCAGAGTCAACCATGGACTCGGAGCCTGCGAACCCGGAAGAACGCGCTCAGCAGGATCTCCCTCCCAAGTCCTACGCGGATGCTGCTCACGAGGCAGTGAATGGCGACGATGACTACAAGCACAGTAACGGCCACAGTACCCCCAATAAGGAAGCCGTGTGGAACCTGGACGAGAACAAGATAGTTTACGAGAAATATAAAGATGGAGAGGGCTCTGTACTAGTCAGTGTCAAGCCAGATCCCTCCTATGAGGAGAATTTGAAGCACAACAAGGCGACGGCGCCTCGGTCGAGAGGGTCGAGTACAAGCGAGAATAAGAAATTGCAGGACACGCCCAAACCACAACTGCAGGCGGGTCGTAGAGCAGGTGCTGGCTGGGAGCGATCAGCGTATGTTTTTGACAGAGACCTACGCAAGTCCACGCTAACCGAGTCGCAGCATTCGTTGGTCCCCTCTCAATGTACCCTTGCAGCGTCGACTACAGACTCTTGCAGTCCTATGGCACACCACTTCCATCGCCCTTTTCCTGTCGCTTTTCTTCCTTCTATCGTCTATCCCTCTTTGTTGGTCGATCCTCCTACCATACCTAATCTATACTCTTATCTTCTCTGAAGACTCCACTGATGGCCGCCTACGTCGAAGGTCTCCATTTCTTCGTCGATCCAAGGTCTGGTCTGCTTTTGCTTCCTACTTTCCAGCTCGACTTCATCGAACAGTCCCACTTATTCCTACAAGAAAATACATCTTCGGATATCATCCTCATGGCATCATTTCACATGGTGCCTTTGCTGCCTTCGGCACTGAAGCTCTAGGCTTCTCCGATCTATTTCCAGGCATCACAAACACTTTACTTACCCTAGACAGCAATTTTCGCATCCCGTTCTACCGTGATTATGCTTTGGCATTAGGACTAGGTTCAGTTTCGAAAGAATCCATAGAGAACCTCTTGTCCCGCGGAGGCATCAACAATGAAGGAATGGGCCGAGCGGTCACTGTCGTGGTTGGCGGCGCAAGAGAATCACTGGATGCACAACCACACCATCTCAAACTTGTTCTAAACTCGCGGAAGGGCTTCGTGAAAATCGCTATCCGACAAGGCGCTGATCTGGTTCCAGTCCTAGCTTTCGGTGAAAATGAACTCTACGAGCAGGTCGACAGTCAGGAGCACCCCTTCATCCACAGGTTTCAAATGATCGTCAAAAAAGCTATGGGGTTTACCGTCCCTCTCTTCCATGCAAGAGGCATCTTCAACTACGACGTGGGCTTGATGCCATATCGTAGAGCTATGAACATCGTTGTAGGAAAGCCTATCGCTGTCAAACAACAAGGCGGCGCAGGCAGTGACGGCAAGGTCGACGAAGCTTATCTCGACGAAGTACACAAAGCCTATGTTGACGAATTGATCAATATGTGGAACGAGCATAAGGACACTTTTGCCAAGGATCGCCTGGGAGAGCTCGAGGTCGTGGAATAGCACTCCTTTGTGGCATCCCTTACGACGTCCGAGCGAGGAAAAGAGTACAAGTACAATCATCACGCTTCAGTCGGGTTCCAAGGGTTCTACGAGAAACTTCCAGCAGTGTTACCCACCTAGACGAGACAAGAGCAAATGGCGAGCTACTGGACTCATCAACACGAAAACACGAGATCATCTCTGGACCTACTTCAAGTCGCACATCACAACCCTAGGCCACTATTTCCTGCAAAAATCGGGCGAGTTTGCCAGACCCTTTCGTCCCTCTTATTTGGCTGTAGGCCTTTTCATCACGATAACCCTGATAAGATTACGCGCTCGGCTTGTACTGCGTATGGAAAATGCTGCCCATGCAGCTAGGACTGGAAGTGTTGTCTCTCGAAATTCAAAGTATGTGACCTTGAATGCTTGTCAATTGGTCTTGCTGGGACACGAAGGAAGGCTTGGTGTATAGTATGCGATGAGTGTGGTTTGTTGATTGTCCGGGTCGACGAGCACAGAGAATGTTTATAGTGTATATATTTCTTGGCTACGGGTTTGTATTTCAGGTTCTCGGATACGGTATGCATGATTTTGATGAAACGGGTAATGGTTAGCAGACAGATCGGTTACACTTGGGAAGGGGAAGAGACTGTACTGGGAGAAAATGGGAAGCTTTGTTGGATTGTAAATTTAGGACCGAGCATTTCATCATGTTTGCTCGATACTGAGCGAACCTCATCGAAGACTATATGCACTCATATGTCATTTCGTTCTGCTCCTCTGAAATCGTGTAGCCCTGAAGCACTTCATATTGTCTTTGGACATCACTTCATCGTTTGCTTCGACAAGCTAGAGCAAATGTCCAGGTGCCTGTCCCAGAGTATCTGTAAAGCTTCTGCGTGACCTTCCTAGTGTATCTAATACCTCAAGGCTCACTAGAGATTCTGCTCAGGAGGACTTGGGAGCAAAGCCAAATCGCTTGTTGTCAGCGTCAAAGACTGCAAGAACAGCCTTCAGGAAGATATCACCGTAGATGCTGAGACCGACTCCTTGGTTGGATTGCAAACCACCGAAACAGCTGCTGCTTCCGCGTGACACGGCTCCTAAACTCATCAAGCCGCCAGGAATAGTGGCCTGACCACTACCGATTCCCAAAATCATGTCAGGTAGCAGAGCGGAGCAGGGGAAGACATATCCACCTTGCTGCTGATCCACTTCGGCACCATCGACCTGGCTGTAGTAGTCTTCGACAATGGAGTCATCCATAAGTAGCAGGGTAGTACCAGTGTCGGCAATAGCGTCAATGTCCTGCTCTTGGAAGTTTCCATCGCCGACTCCGTAACCAGTTCCAGTGAACTCCCAGAAGCCTTGAGATTCGTTGATGTCGGTGTAAGTGATTTTCCCAGTGTACTTGCTGCTGTCAATGTAGCCAAAATCATACGTGCCTGGGGCACCTTGCTTCAGATCGACAGTGAACAGATTCTTAGCGAAGAGCCCTTGTGCAGCTGCGGTGTCGAACCAGGTGGTTTGAGGCTTGGGCTGGACAGTGTTGATAGAGCTGAAGGCGAGGCCGAGGAGACCATCGTTGTCTGGGTCCTGGAGGAACTGAGAGCTGACCTTGGAAGCAAGCTCAACTGCCTGGCCCTTAACTGTAATACCAGCTACCTCAACATCATCAGTGTAGACATCGCCACTTGCACCAGAGCCATCACCGTATCGAATTTTCCAGGTTGCGCCATTCAATTTCTTGGCAGTTTTTGACTTGTTAGGGTTGTAGATGGCGTGACCCTCGGTGTACGAGGAGGCAAGCTCGCTTGAGAAGACCCAGCTGTTACACAGTTAGTTCCAACGCCAAGTACAAGCTGAAGAAGCAAGAAAGGGCGATAGACTTACAGATCAGCAGATCCTGTATCAAAGTCGAGAGTCAGAGTTTGTCCACCAATATTCACTTCACTCAGGTAAGCGACATCCGACTCTTCAGGTATTGCTGGAACACTGCCAGTCTCTGTGGCGGCAGCAGCTGCAGCAGCGATATTGCTTGGAACTGGCTTGCCATATTTCTGTTCTTGTTGTTAGCCTAGAGATACGAGGGGTTATGAGTAGCGATGCAAATTTGGTATGTGTTGGTGTAGTTCTTCAGAGTACTCACCTCGTAGACTCGAGCTAGTCGGACAGGATAGGCAGGCAATGGCTTAGCAACAGTACCGGTCACACTGAAGCCTTTGGTTGTTATTTGTGGGACTGGTTTGGTGAGAGCGAGAGTTGCTAACGAGGCAACAAGAAGGGTGGTTAGAGAATGCATGGCGCCCGTCGGTAGAGCGACAGGTAATGGGGAACAGAGAATTTGTCGTATGAAAGCGTCTTTTCCGATTCCACGCCTTATGAATGCTCGGGACAGCACAATAATATCAAAAAGAATGTGGGGATATGAAAAGAGTGACAGTCAAAAGAATTGTGAATGTGATGTAAGTGAAGTGAAGTTAGAAGAGACATAGCTTCGTTCTTATATTTGTGAGTGAAGCCTGCCGTGCCTGCTTTGCCACAACTGAGCCTATTCTGAATTTCGAATTCGGGAAAGAGTCTGAACGCTTCCGTCTTGGTTTTGGTGTACAAGTAAAGAACGGTGACCTGCAGGTGGGACTTGCCTTCTAGTATAACGTCGTAGCTTGTTCAAGTTGTTGTTGAACGGACATAAGTGCTAGAAAAGGCACGTCTTCCACCCAAGCGACTGCCATGAGAAGCTGATCCTGACTTGTCATTCGACAGACAAGCAAGAACAAGAAGTAACAAGCTCATCTCAATTTATGCTTGTTATGCTCGCCAACGTCACCAAGGGATGTCCGAGGGTAGCTTCAAGTCGTCTATTGGCACTCGAACGATTAGGGACGCTTTGCGACTTACTCCAAGGGGAACAAAGTGGGCATGAAGATTGTGGAGCGTGCAGGTAATTATTTGAAGACTTTCAGTATGCCCCGACAATATACATCATGCGGTGCAATCTTGGACAGTCCCACGGCAATATCGTGCAACAGCAAGTGTGTTTGAGATTTAGAAAGACGACGTGAGACTTCTACTTGGCTCCAGCCTCCCAAAAGCCAAGCTGCCAAGTAAACTGCTTGGTTGGACAAGCTTTCAGCCCTCGAATGCACCAAGTGGAGCTTCAGACTGTCACTCTGCCTTTTCACGTCTGCTATTCGTTCGCTGGATTAGATGAGGACGATACTAGCACATCTGTAGATCTTGGACTTCTATCAAGTCTCTCAATCGTGTTTTTCTCGTGTCCTATGTGTCTACAATCGGTCCAAATATGGTATAAGGCATCGGGGTGACACATACACAACTTTTCAGTATTCGATATTGCGGCCGACTATCTTCGGACTTTGCATGAAATACTCGTGTAAAGGTGAAGCAGGACTTGCAACCCGTTTTCGATGCGACTCAAAATAATCACTTCTACACGACAAAAGATAGAAGGTCATGGTCCTTTCAAATGGTTGATAGGCACAACTAGGGAGTAAGGCAGCTTTATAGAAGCATCTCGAGGGCAGACAAGCTTGCTCCAATAACTCCGGCCACATGTGCAGCGTCATACCGTCATTTTGCGCAAATTACAACTTCTGCACCGAAGGATCTCAGAACTTGAATGCCGCCTCAACTATCGACGTCCGTATGAGTTACCCTTTGGTGTTCTTGCTGGATCGAATACCTGTTCTCGCTCGGCCAATCCAGCCAAAGTATCTGCGGCTTCACTTTCGGATGTTGTCGGCGTCTGATTCTGCGAGCGGCTTCGTCTGACGGATATCTTGTCGGAATGAGGATTGAGGTAATGTGACGAACTCAGCCGCTGCGACGTCCCAAATATTCCAGGCGGGTTAGTAGGCGTATCGCTCCGCTGTCGAAGTGGAGGCAAGGTCCGTTGCGTAACGATGTCGCTAGGGTTTCCGAATGATAGATCTACAAGTTGCGAAAGGGGCATAGAAGCAGAGTGCTGAGACGTCTGTAAGGACGTATCGACTTGGTTCTGCCGCACGACATCAATGTTCCGGTCCATCCAGGGCTCAAGTGCGGCTAACCCAGGACCTGATGTCGAAGAGGGTGGACCACTTCCGGAGCTCACGGCTGGTATGGCTACTGACGAGAAGTTGTGAGGGTTTGACAAGTTTTGTCGCCTAAGTAACGCCTGAGATTCAGGACTATAGTACTCTTGACGAGCAGATCGAGAAGCAAACGCCGATGACGATGACGTACCAAGTGGAAGCTGTGAACCTCGAGCTACGACATCGTTCAACTCGAGGCTTCTCCAGCTGCTTTCCTCCGACATCGAGCTCTGTCCCGAAAGTCTTCCCGGCAGCTGCCTCTCTTGAACAGGAGGTGGTGTATGTTGACCCGCGGAACCTGGCAGGCTCGGGATCGATGTCACGATATGCAGAGTTGACGCACTAGATTCACTGAGCGACCCACTTTGAGAGGTTACGCTCATGGAGACGAAAGACGGGCCTCGCTTGTGTGCAGAAAGATCTGAGGCTCCCTCCATAGAATCAGCCTGAGACGCTGCTGAGAGGCTCGAGCTACCACTCGGCTCGAGTCTCGGTTTCTTCCATTCGCTCGTAGTAACACCGCTGTGCTTAGCCTTGAAGTCGGCAAGATAATCCATATATTGTTGGTAAGCATCCGTTGTTTTATAGTCAGCAAGCTGAGCATTGTACGTATCCTTCAACGCTGCAGCATGACTTTCGAAGATGTCCTTTTGCGATGGGTCAAGCTTCTGCCACCTCTCGCCAACTAGTCGCGCAATGTCTGTGAATGACATATTGTCTCCCTTGACTTCTTCACGAACTTTGTTGGAGAAAAGAACATACGCGGACGGTGGCTTTTCGGGAGCATGTTCATCGGGTTTTGGATGACGACGGTACTTCCTCTTCTGTTCCCCTACAGACGATAACGTATCCTTGTTGTGTCTAGCTTGCTGCGTGGCTGAATCTGCCTTTGCACTCTCCGGTCCCGGTGCAGCGTTGGAAGGCAATGGCAAGGGGCGGTCAACGGCAACACCTCTATAGTCGGCGATTGCTCGTTGCAATATCTGGACTTCTTGTAAGCTAATCTCAATGGAAACAGGACCGGTAGTATTACACGCCTATGACCCAGCTTTACATTGAGGACTGCCCTATAATGTTCATCAGTATCACGAGAGGGCACATTGGTGGTAAATCCTACAAATCACTTTCTTGGATGTCCAATACAGTTTCCCATATCTCGAACCCTTCAGCAACCAATGCAGTATGGTACTGTGACAGGCCAAGCTGCTCCAAAATGGGTCGAAGTGCTGTCATTCAAGCCCGTTCCCGTCATCGATTGTAGCTTTCAGTGGCCGAATCAGGCGTAGCAAGCTGCTGGGTAGTGCGCGTTGCGGTAGATCTATCGCGCCGTGGAGTGCCTCACGACCGCTTTTGCATCGATTAAAGTGGTTGTATTACTGCGACGAAAAATCCCCAGTAATTTCGAATATGAAAGTGTTCATGGGTGGGTTAGGTTAGCTATTCTGTTTGACCAATGCTGCGTCTCGCCTCTGTTGCGAGTATGCAGGGGAGATCTATAGCCACCATCGAGATTTTGGTTCGCTACGAAAGCTGGTAGCACAATGCCGGGCACTAGAAGGCAAGGAAGAAAGTCCAGGAGAATTGTTCGAGGCGAGCACAATTACTTCTATGCCTTGGAGAATGATCAGGTCTTGACGAAGATAACGAATCAACGCTTCTGATGTGGGGTCGATGAGGTCCAGTATGTTACCGAAAGACCCTGATGAACGTGGGTCTTGAGGCTCTGCGGGTGATGATTGGAACCTTGTCCGAATGTTGGAGAGCAAAGGGCGAGGTAGCGAATCATAGGAGCTTCAATGTATGCATGGGTCCCCGCGGTCGCTCTTGAGCGAAAGATGTGGTAAGAGACACTCAATAGACCTTAGGAGAAGTACCATGGGAGGAAGTATAAGTAGCCAGACGACGGAAACTATGTGCGGCATGCGCCAATATACAGATTGATAGAGGTGTGAAGGAGAAAGGCGGAAGAGGAAGACTGTAAAGTGGTGATGCTGTCAGAGCTAGAGTTCGAGTCCAAGAGATTTATGGTGGATAAAAATCACGACTTGCACCCTGAAGGTTGCAATTTAACTCCCCATCGCCGATGATCTAGGGGAGATCCAGTACCTTGTAACGTGCTGAGACACCAAGCTCCAATGTCAAAAGCGACAGTATATAGTGTACCCGTACGGCCACCAGAATGTTGTGAATACCAATTCCTTGCTTCACCAAGAGCATGCAGGGAGCAAGCACGCTCGTGTTGCAGCTGCCAATTTGGACCAGGAAGATCTTAAGATCTAATCGGACAGCGACATCGCTGGTTGAATATGTAATGCCGCTCTGATGAAGACAATCATCCTCGCCACAGACCACTAGTCGTACTTGAGCATGCTTTGTGGACAGAGAAATTATTTCGGTCGAGTGGATTGCGCGGCACGTTGTCCATGTGGACAGACGGGGCGATACAGGCAAATGATAGGCAAGGCAGCATGGTATCCGGGTAGAGAGATAGATGATGACACACGATTCTGCTGCACTTTCACGATCGATATATTGAGATCCTAAGCGCGGAGTGTTTTGTTTCCTGGTCGCCAAATAGAGATGGAAAGCCAAAGCCACGATTCGACCGAGGAATTGAGTAAACCAAACGCGGGAATCGCTTCGAGACTGTCCTTTTTTGACGCTACTCGTATCTTTCTGAAATTTTGATTTCGCAAGGGTTACGAGAACGATCGACGATCTTATAAACATGAGCTCTTGGCAACAGTAGTGCCCGACCGAGTCATAGCCTTACTCAAATAGGGTAGAGCGGGGTGAAATGTGGCGTCCAAGGACCCGCACTATAGGGACGAGCGAAGCATCTTGGATACGAGCAGGACTGCACCACGATCATCGTCGTTGTTCCAGCTCCTACGAGTTCACTGCTCTCCGGCTACTCACTATACTTGGCAAGGATAAAATATAGCTGAGCAGGGCAGCACCAGGCTGGTGCAAATACACTCCCCAGGTGCGAGGTCGGTTCATGATGGCCCAAGAGCTAAATAGAGATCAGGCTGAAGAGAAGGATAGCAGGAATGGTCTACAGAACCCTCAGCGCATGGCAACGGAGATGGCCAAAGCATTTCAAGAGCTTGCAAAGTGAGAAAAGATATTGTCTACATTGGGTACCTGCTAATATATGCTCAGAGGAGAACAAACCGCGTCGGCTCTTGAGAAGCAACTTGATGGCATTGAAGGTCGTATAGACGAGCTTCTGGCCGCAGCAGAGGAGGCAGAACGAGAAGCGAATCAGAGAATGAAGGATCGCGATACCGAGAAAGAACCTTCGTGAACATTACATTCCACCAATCGTCGATGGGCGTGTTTCGAACGTTGCTTCTGTTGTATTGGCGAAAAGAGGCTGGAAATTGAAAACACCATTCTCCTTCTCCACGACCCCAACCTCTGTGATGACACCATCAATGAGATCTGCAGGTGTAACGTCGAAGGCAGGATTCCATACGTCAATACCGTCGGCAGCAATATTGATGGTAACAGTTTCACTGAGGTTGCCATGAGTATCGATTGTCGGACCTTGTACTCTGGTCACTTCTTGTGGCGCACGTTCTTCAATGGTGATGTCTTGACCAGATGCCGTATCAAGATCTATAGTGGTTCTGGGAGCAGCAACAAGGAATTTCACACCATGATACCTTGCAAGCACAGCGAGAGAATATGTTCCAATCTTATTAGCAGTATCGCCATTAGCTGCTACACGATCTGCACCGACGACTATAGCAGCTATTGACGAACCTTTTCGTGCAAGCAGAGCACCTGCCATTGAGTCTGTGATGAGAGTGGCTGGGATCTGGTCGTGAACAAGCTCATAAGCTGTCAACCTCGAGCCCTGGTTGTAGGGCCGAGTTTCGCAGGCATATGCTCTGGTCAGGAAACCACCCTCTCGCAAAGAACGAATGACGCCCAAAGCAGTTCCATAGCCAGCTGTGGCAAGCGATCCAGTGTTGCAGATAGTCAGGATCTCGAGTTCCTGAGTTTTGTCGGAGCCCTTCAACTTCCCAGCATCTGTGTGCTCGATTATCCACTTAGCACCATTGGCACCAATAGCCTTGTTGTCCGAAACATCGTCGATGAGCATGCGCTCGGCAGCTGAAATATAGGCTTCAACAACTGAGCTATCAGAAGGTTCTTGAGCAGCCGCCGCTTCAGTTACAATTTTGCTCAACTTGCCAACAGCATCTCCCAGGTTAACCGCAGTGGGCCGGCTTTTCTTCAGGTACTGCAACCTTCCGATGATGTGGTCTTTTGCGGACGAAGCAGACGAGGCTGAATAGTTGGGTTGGCTGAGCTCTGTAGCTAAGGAAAGTGCCGCCACGATTGCAATGGCTGGAGCTCCTCGAACTTTCATCTGCTTGACGGCGTCGAATCCATCTTCGCACGTTTTTATTTCGATGTAGGTTGACTGGTGCGGTAGAAGAAGTTGGTTGAGAATTTGCAAAGTTGCAGCCTTTGCACCTGATGCTGGTGTGTACTTGATCGCTTCAAGAACCATCTTGCTGCAATATGTCGACTCCTACTTGTGTCAATGATCGATTAGTTCGCCTTGATCCGGGCAGATGAATAAGATGCTGCGATTCTCGTGTTCAATCACCTGTAGACAAATCTTCCACTCAACAGATCTGGAAAACTTATATGTAGTTCACATTGTACTACTAGTTCGTGGCTAAGATTGTAATTGGCCGCTCTTGAACGTTTTAACGGCTTACACCGGCTACTACATGTACACGTGGTCGTTGATGCACAAGGTGGGGCAAAGTCCTAGAAATGTTCAATAGGTGAAAAGTAAGTCTTTGTGTAATGGGCCATGCGTGTGCTAAGCAGTACGTTCTTGTACCATGCCAGCGTCTCGCGCACGAGCAAAGTCCAGGTTTTTGTGGCATCCCGAACAGACTTCGGTCTTGAAGACATCGCTCGTACTGATCCATAAGTACAGGTTCATCGACCAGCTCTCACAAGGCAGTTCTCGTGTCATGGTGTTGAACGCTCGTCTCTACTTCCTCTTCTTTACGCTCCTGCCGTCACTCCGAGATTCGTGGTGCGAACCAGTCACGACAGGTCCGCCCTTTTGGCTCTGAACAAGATCTTACTCCATACCAGTCACCTAAGTCGAGTCCAGCCACAGTCGATCAGCCGTAGATGATGAGTCATTGTTGTCGAAAACGAGGTGTATGTTTTGATAGAGTGTTGTTGCTCGTAGACACTTCGAAAGGGAAAAGTGGCTTCTGCTCAGGCCGATATGTAGAGAACATTATTTCCTCGCACAAAAGCATCACCGTAATTCCTTCGTAGCTGACCATTAACATATTCGGCACATTTCTCGAGCGCGATATTCATGTAGCCGTCAACAGATTGTAGCTCGCCCTTGTATACCACGCCTGAGTTTAATTTGACCGTGACAGGAGCGCCGATGATGCTGGAAAGAAATGCTGCTGGATCTCTGCTGTCCGAGGAGTGATTTTCCATGACACCAAATCCTTTGGAGAATGTCACAGAGATGAGGAAGTACTTTCGGCGACGGTAATAGAGCTGGAGTATAGCTTTGTGAGTCCTTCTGATAGTCGCCTAGTCGATGTGTGAGATTTCTTATCGAAATAGGATTGGATAGAGAAGAGCAGACAAATAGTGACTGTGAGAATCCCCCACATTCACGTCGAAACGCGTGACGCGACTACCCCAAATTGTTGCCACCACCAATCAGACCTGTTACACTTCTCCCAGCAGATGATTGCCGTTCTCGGGAACATGCAAGCCGTACAAAGAATACAACCAAACCGGCACAACGTTATACTTTACCACGACTATGCTGCTCTCGAAAAGAGTGTTGTTGGAGGATGCCCGATGATACACAAATATCGGATCGGCGATGAAGAAGTCCCTGTTCAACAAACCAGCATGGGCTGCGAAGGCATCAGCCAAAGTGGATGACAACCGCTCAATCTTTCAGCAAAATGTCTACGAGGATATACTCGAGGCGAACAGAAGGAAGGAAGAGAAACGACGAGCAAGACAGAAGGAGAAGGACGAACAGCGCAGTAAAAGCGCCAGTCGAGACACCAAAAGAGATGTTGATGAACAGCCAGTCAAGAAGCAACGCATCTCTACAACGCCGGTTGACCTCGATGGTGATGGTGGATCTGAGTTCTGGAGATCAGGTTCTGGTTCGGAATCAGACACGAGCACGCATAGCGCAGGAAGTCGTCGGCACAAGAAGGACAACACGTCTCCTACGAACCACTCTATAGCATTCCAAAAGACGCTCGGAAACGAAACGATCCCAACCAATCATTCTAGCAAATCAGCGGACAAGACTGCTACCAACGCGTCAATACCTTTGGACGATGACGATGAAATAGTAATTATAGCGACAGAGCCTGCACCACGGTCTCAAGCAACGAAGCAACAACTTCCAGAGCCTGACTCTGATTCCGAGGAAGACGAGTACTTGAGGAACCTCAAGAGTGCAGCTCGCGCAGAAGCGAGAAAGAAAGACGTGCAGGTATCACAACAGCAGGGGACATCTGAGGCAGGATCAGCTCTGCAAACTGATTCGCCACACGGGACAGACTATACTTCCAACAGGGACACATCTGTACCATTGGCGAGTACTGTTCTTGACCCTGAAGTGCAGATCCGCATCAAGACTATCATACCTGGCTGTGACGAAATATACATCAAGCGTCGTGCTTCGCAGCCGCTTGACATGGTGCTCGAAGCCTTTATTAAACAACATGATCTCAGACCTCAAATTGCGCAAAAGGTCTTTTTTACGTGGAACGGCACTCGGCTTTTTAGGAGCACAACCATGCGCAGCATTCTCGCACAGATCAAAAACAAGTATGGCACTAAGAAAGACGGTAGCGACATTGCCGATGGAAAGATCGAGATAGAAGCAGTAACAGACGAGATTTTCGAACTCAGACAACAGCAAAAAGAGCGAGAAAGAAAGAGGCTCGAGAATGAAGACTATCCTCTAGATCACGAACAGGCCAATCCTGGCACTCCGGACCCTACCACCGCAAGTCACCAGGCTGACGCACAACAGTCCGCGACCCGTGGTCCAGGGACGGTAATACAGTTAAGGTCAAACGACGAACGGTCTCTGCCTTCGATGCACTTGAGAGTACGTAGTGATACCAAAGTAGAGAAGATCATCAGAGGCTACAAGAAGAGAATGGGCGTTGATCCGTCGATCAATATCTATCTGGTTTTTGATGGTGATAAGCTGGAGGACGACCAGATAGTCGAAAACATTGGCTTCGAGGACGGTGATAGTGTTGATATCAGGTCTAAGTGACCTGATTTTCCACCACTGGTCATCGTTCAACATATCGTGGGCAGGATGTGCATAAGAGGGTCGATGTTGGTAAAATTCAGATTAGCGCAGGCGTTACTTAGTAGGTATTTTCGCTTTCAAGGTAGTTCAAGTTGTGCAAGGGTAGCACCGTTCATCCGGCTGCCGTCTATTCTATGTTCACGGTTTGTGACAACGACCTTTTCGATCTATATTCTATCCACCCACTCGAAGTTTGAGAACTATAGATAATTCCTTGCCTTCCTAATCCAATCTGCATACTCTCCACTCGGTTCCGTAGAATCAGAACAAGCATGTTCTGCTATTACTCGGTGCTCAGGCACAACCCCATCCTTGAAGGGCGCCTGCAACGCAACAGTTTCCCTACTGCTGGGGTAGTATGTGAAATGTCCGATTCCCAGTGTGTCAGTAGCCACAATGACAGGATTGACACCTTCTACAATCCACAGCCCATCAGAACTAGGATCGCCTGGTAGCCCTACATGGGCTATTCCTTTGAGTAGTATGAAGAGCATGGGGTGAGGAGGATGGTGTAGCCCTTCAATAGACCGAGGTGGTAGACTGACATAGGTCAGGTTGGTTGTGTTGGAGAGCAGGAATGAGGAGCCGATGGTGGGATAGCTGAGGAAAGGAGCGGCAAGCTCCCAGCATTCTATCTTGGCGGCGTGAGGTGGGTTTGGATCGTGGACGACGGCGGAGACGTGTAAATGCTCGGTGGTGTTCTGGTCTTCGTTGTTTAGCTTTACTTGAGGAGGAGCAAGTGCTGAAGTGACTGTAGCAAGCAAAAGGAGTGCGTGGCTTTGAAATTGCATGGTCGGTTGGTATGTTCAATGTACATCTACTGTCACATTCTGATCATGAGGTTTTGGCGGCCAAGTCTTACACTCCATACATATATTGACCATGAATAAACATACAGAACTTCCGTCTTGCTACACCATAATCACGATAGTAGCAACTTACTCAATGTCTACCACTGCTACAATGCCAGCCAGCCTGAACAGTTTGCTGCTGTCAATAGATGAAATAAGGATAGCTCTCTATCTTTGTGTGCAGCAAGTGCAATCCGGTAAGCTTCTTCACCCGTATGCTCGTCTCCGAATACAGCCATGCCAAAGTAAGCGGTCTCTATATTTTCCCTCGTTATCCGTCGAACCATTTTCGCGAAAGTTTCGACGTCGATGAGGAATGATCGTTGCACGACTGTATTTCAGACCGATCATGTAGAAACTTACAATCGGTAACTCATAGTGGAACGCGCCTGGTAACAAACAATGACCATCATGTGTAACACGGTATTGATACATAGGCGGTTCTGCCACTTTTGCTACCTGCGACGATGATTTCTTGCCAAATCTGAACGTGTTGTTAAGCAGTAGACTCGTCCCAAACAACCTATCATTCGTGGAAACACATTTGTGCGGATAGATGTGGTATCCTGACTCCATGGGTGTGAGTAGACACCTGAAAGACGACGGCTGTAAGCACCAACAATAAAATCAATATACAGTAAAAGCTGGACTCTCGTTCACGCTGTAGAGCTCATCTTTCTCATTGTTAAGCACTTTGCCATATCAGGTAATGAGATCAATTGTGGCAGAGCTTGAATCTGCCTCGCATGTTAGCTGGTCTGTGTTTGGTGCGACTACTACTGGCAGTAGTCAGCCACGCCGTGATAAAAGAGAGTGTCCGGGTGCACTGGCGTACTGGCGTTCACCAAGGCGTTCGCCTGTCTTAATCGAGGCGTGTCATGGTACGAAAACGGTCGTGTAGTCAGTGTGAGAAGAGTCAGACAGTAGTATGTACCGTCGTTGCGCTCAAGCACGAAGCTGGAATATAGAAGTAAGCTGTAGCGCTGTTCGTCATGTCGGTAATGCATGCAGTCAGCAACGATGAGCGAAAGATGAGAAGCTGAAATAGCGGCAAAAGAAGGGAGCTTCATCAAAGTTCTGCCCCGTAAGGCAACCACAAGAGACTCCGCACGAAGCTACAGTACGATGCCAAGTGAAGCTTGCACTCGTCACAAAACATTTAGTGCAACCTGTAATCTCGTGTAAGTCGCTGGCTCTCGCTTAGACAGGCCTGATGATGGCTATGCACCTTTTGCAGCTGCAGTGCTTGCTCGTTAGAACCCTAAACAACCAAGAATTTGTTGGCACGAGCTTAGTGTCGCTTGCTTGATTGGTATCTAGGGGCGAATACCAACCTGTAGTGACTACGTACTACATCATTGATCGCCGCTTGGTAAGACCACCAGCCTATTTACAAGTGATACCTACTCTCTGGATATTTTCAGGACTATTTTCAGACAGTCCACTTTACAGCAAGCGACAACCATAACACAACACTCCTGCAAATCACAACAATCATCATAATGAAGTTCTTTGCAACTATCCCGCTTCTCCTCCTTTCAACTCTCACATTTGCCAACCCTATCGCAGAACCGGTCGCAGAGCCGGTCGCAGAGCCAACGCTCGAGATCGCACGGCGTGAAGCAGTACCTGTTCCAGAGCCGATTCCAGAACTGTTGGAATTCCATGAGCTCGAGAAGCGCAAAAAGAAAGGTAGTGGCTCGAGCAGCTCAAATAGCAGCAGCGATGCGACCAGTCTGCAGAGTTCTTTCAGCGCTGCGGGAATTGCGCTAGTTGGGTCGATGCTTTTGATGGCGTGAGCTCACTGTGGCTCTATGCGACTAAATAGACGATCTGAGGGAGATGAAATACGTACTTAGAGTTGGCTGAGGGTGTTTCGGTACGACTCTTTCACACCAACGAGCAAAGCGACAATGCTGAAACGAATTTGGTGCTCGCGCAACAAGTAACATAACAATCTCGTGATCCATATGGAACAGTACGATTTATGCCAACCTTTCAACCCCCAGCTGAATCTGGGTTTGTTAGTCCTTATTTTCACGAAACGCAACGAACGCAGAATTTAGTAGAGAGCAACTGACACGGATGTACACAGGAGTTCGAATGGAGGAGTACTTGTATGTTAATATCATTTCTGCTCCGCAACTATTTTCGGAATTCAATACAGCCAGCTGTCATTGAGCAGTGCGACCTGCCTTATCCAAAATTCATGATGGCGCCAAAGTGCAGGGCACGCATCTCGCTGCTAAGAACTACATATTGTGAGAAGCTGGCCAGAAGAAGAGACGAAAACTTTTTGAGATTTCCGAGCCGTGCTTCGGAGGAACCAGTCTCGGGTGAAATGTAGGAGGTGACAAAGGGGCCTGTCAACCTTGTAGCTCACTCTCAATTCCACCAATTGTAACACTCTTGATGATTGTATACTCCTCTATACCATACCTAGATCCTTCTCTGCCAAAGCCTGACTCTTTGACACCACCAAATGGCGCAGCAGCATCGGATATCAAACCAGTGTTGACACCGATCATACCGACCTCTAGGGCTTCGGCAACTCTGTATATCCTGTTCACATTGCTGCTGTAGAAGTAACCAGCAAGACCGACAGGAGTATCGTTGGCCAACGCCACGACTTCCTTTTCGGTCTTGAACCTAAACAAAGCCCCAATTGGACCAAATGTCTCTTCCTGAGCGATCTGCATGTCCATGGTTGCATCACGAATCACTGTGGGCTGGAAGAAGTTGTCACCTAGCTCAGTCATTCTCTTGCCTCCAGTCAACACCTTGCCACCTTTCTTTTCCGCATCTTGTACATGAGCTTCGACCTTGCCCACAGCTCGATCATGAATGACGGGTCCATGGGTAACACCATCGTCGAAGCCATATCCAACCTTGAAGTTCTTGACCTTCTCTGCAAATTTGTCGGCAAATTTGTCGTAGATGCCGTCTTGTACATAGATTCTGTTGGCGCAGACACATGTCTGTCCAGAGCTGCGGAACTTGCAGGCAATTGCGCCTGCGACAGCGGCATCAAGGTCGGCACAATCATCGAAGACGATGAAAGGTGCATTTCCTCCTAGCTCCCAGCTAACCTTCTTCATTGTGCCTGCTGCTTGTTTCATCAGGAGCTTACCAACATTGGTGCTGCCGGTGAAACTGACTTTCTTGATTCGTGGGTCCGTTGTGAGTGCCTCTCCAACCTCGGGTGTATTCTTCAAGGCGGTGACAAAATTGACCACACCTTTGGGTATACCAGCTCTTCGGCTCAGCTCTGCCAGCGCATTGGCTGTGAAAGGTGTCTCGCCAGGTGATTTGGCGACGACTGTATTGCCTCCCGCAAGCGCAGGACCGATCTTCCTCGTAATCATTGCAGCAGGGAAGTTCCATGGCGTGATTAGACCACAGACACCGACTGGCTGTCTGATAGTGTATACACGGTTTCCCGGGATCGAGGCTGGAACTGTGTCGCCGTGGATGTGTGCAGCTTCTTCACTGAACCAGAGGAAGAAGTTGGCTGCATATTGGGTCTCGCCTTTCGCGTCGGTTAGTGGTTTGCCATTCTGTACGATATTAGCATCGAATTCAGTTTTGCATAGCTAACTCGAGCTCACCTCCCATGTAATCAGAGTTGCAATATCGGCAGCGTTCTTTTGCATCTCATCATACCATTTTCGTAGATATGTGGCACGTTCGCGTCCTGTCGTTTTTCGCCATGACTTCAAAGCCTCTTCCGCAGCCGCTATTGCCTTCTCTGTATCTTGCTTATTGAATTCTGGACATGTGCTAATCTTCTTGCCCGTGCTAGGATCATGTGCTTCGAACGTCTCGCCTGATGCAGCATCGACGAACTCTCCGTTCACGTAAGCTTTAGATATAAGCAAGGAAGGATCATTGAGCTTGGGAACTTCGTGGTGACCCATGTTTGCGACAAATTTCAGCGGAAATGGCCTGAATGGAATACGTGGAGCTGATACAGGTCGAGCTCTTGTTACAGCTGAAATCAACGAGAACTTGCTCCTCAAAGCTGTGGACGCCATGATAGCAGTGCTTGCTAAGCACGACTCCCGTATCGTCACCACCCCTCGCAATTAGTGGTCTGAAAACTGCAACACATTACCACGGCAGAATGGCTGCTCCAAACGAGGAGATCGGGGTCTTGAGAAATGGTAAAAAGCAGCCAGCATCGACATCCGCCCATGACATCAATTTGTGCGGATATATGCGTCCTGGAGCGGAGTATCCAGTAGGACAGAAAAGTGATTATTTCCGCTTTCTGACTATATTGGCACGCCTTTGTGTACAGGAGTACACTATATACCGCGGGCGATGAAACATCAACAACACGAGGACCGAAAAAGGTACTGAAGTGTCGTGAAGTGAGAACACATTTAGAGCAGACCAACTGTATCCCTCCTGGCTACCTATACTGTCCAAATTTGAAGGCTAAATAGGAGGACTTGCAGCTTCATAATCGTCTTGCTGCTCGTAGTTTTCTTGCAATTCGTGACCTTCTCCTTGGCTAGCCTGATACTCCGTCTGAGTCCTTGGCCGACTCCTTGAGCGCATCTGGCTCCTATCGTATCTGCCTCTCTTGCTGTTGCGCCCGACAATCTTTTTGAAGCTGGCTAAGTCGAAATCTGGATGTGCATATCCGATATGTTGGTACAGCCTAGTACGTCTGCTGTATACGAACTTGCTCTGTGGACAAGTAGCGATGGGACACCTGAGTGACGTAATCTCGAACATGTGGCCAAATATGGGCAGTCCTGTAATTTCTGCTAACTCGAGTGGCTGCGATTGACGAGGCTGATAACCACTGATCCCAGGAAGATTCTGCTCTGTTTCTCTCTGATTGTCTAAGCCAGCGTGGTCTTCGTTTGCGTAGGCTACTTCCTCTCCAAACCACGGGCCTGCTTCTGCAACCTGTTCGGCCGGTGCAGTATCCTTCTCATGAAATGTCCTCCATAACATGTTTTCTCCGAACAGCCTTGCACATCGTTCACTTGCTCTGGCAACAGTCACTGTATCCCAGCCCGTAAGTGCTGCCATGCCGACGACGTCTGACCAATCCCTCAGACCAGGACCCTTCGCCCTCCTTTCGTGTCCTGTTTCTCTGACACCTGAACTTTTGCGGGGTCTTGAGCTGGATCTCAATTGAATCGACGAATCTGCTGACTCCTCACTGGAGGAAGGTGAGCGCTTGCGCTTTCGACCCCGATTCCTGCTTGATACACGCCTGCGTTTTCTGTCGTCTTGGAAAGCGCCTAAACGTTCACCATCTGTGGTATCTGCATCGGTATCGCGTGCGGCTGAACGTGAGCTTGAGTATAATCGAGGTTTAGGGTCCTTCTGTCGGTTGGCATAAGACGCTCGTGATCGGCGCAGGCCTGTAAGCAGGTCGTCAATCTTCGATAGGATGTGACGTGCAGAAGGAAGTAACAGACGTCGCGTTTGATCTTCATCCACCGAGAAGACTGCTTTGTCGTCCTCGTCGTCGTCGGACTTGATTAGCTGTCCTTCCTCGGAAGTGCTAGAGGAATTGTTCTCGAGGAAGGCTTGTGAGCTGAAGGTCTGTATACCTCCAGGAAGAGGGTCGTCTGGTTCAGTATCATCGACAAGCGAGTCGTGATCGCTTCCTTCCGTACTATCACTGGTTCTTGTCTCGTCTTTTGAGGCATCCCCGCCTGTCAGCCCAGCATTGTGTAGTTGTCTTTGCGTAGACATCTGCTCAACCTGCCAATCTCTCTTCTCAGGCTTGATCTCGGGATTTTCTGGAGCCCAATTCCTGCTGTTCCATCGTTCATTCGCAAATCTAAGTGTTGTCGCAATCAAAGCCTCCTCGAGTACCGCACTTGGACTTGGCACCTTCCGCTCTGGTAAGTCTTCTCGAGGAACATGCTTGCCACGCATAGGCCACGCAGTCCATACCTCGGTAGGAGTAAATTGCTCAGCTATCTGATGTGATCGACTCCGTGACCTTGATCTACGGCTTGGAGAGTTTCCCCTCGCACGCTGCTTCAGGGCGAAAGCATTGTAGGCGTGTATGCCAAGATCGCTTGCACGTTTGAGATCGAGCACATCCGTTACGGCACGATCTCCTGCTGTCCAAGACCGCCATGTTGAAGCTGAGCCATAGTAGCGATTAGGTCGGGTGAAGTATGTTGGTTCTGCTGCAAATGGGTATTGCTTGACATATTCCTCGAATTCAGCGTCCGCGAGGACTGTGTTGTCTGGTGATGCCTGTGATTGCGACTCGGATGGTGGAGACGATGAAGTGAGACGTGCATGTGATCCATCAACTGTGGGTGGTATGATGTCCTCGCTGATGTTCATCGTAAATGGGAGAATAGACGATGGTAATCACTTGTGGCCATCTGTCCGAAACAGCATCTGTTATCCCTACTGTCAAGTTTCATCCAAAGTCGTAGCCTTCGTGACAAGGCAGAACGCGTTTCGACTTGCCCACCATCATCAAGCCGGCCTCTAGGCCTTATGAAACCATTGTCGATGTTCTCGAGTGTGGTCTCTGAGCCTGAATCACATGCGTGCTACTGCCGACCACATGGTACCAGGGTGTTGGTTCGGAGGGAGTACTTTTATCCATGATCACGACCTACCACACAGCTCAAAACCTAACAACGAGGAAGCTCAGCGTCATCCACTGTAATCTACCGACGACACAACGTCCAGAAATCCCAGTCAACGAAGACATCGGAAAACGAGTTATATCACTCAAGTGTGGATTGGGAATGCGCTATATCGCAGAAGCCACTACAGGCTTCACTATTTTATGAATACACGCCAATGGTCCAGCCCATCATACAAGCATCGGGTATCTCTTTGCACTCCTCAACTTATGCAATGGTAAACTCCATAACACCCCAGCATGGATCACCTATCCAGATTCCTCTGTAAGAGATGTTCGCAGAACTCCTAGCCCGTGGGATGTAGCTTAGACGACGTGTTTGGCCTTAGCTCTTGTACTTCCGGCATGAGCAGCGTCTGTATGACCACTAAATTCTAATTGCTCTTCGGCTGGTAGCTGAAGCACTTCCTTGAAGTTTTTCCCGATCTTGAGCAGAGTGTCCTTGCTACCTGCCTTACCAGTTGTTCGAGTCCAAAGACCGACTCTGTAGAAACCTTTTCTGACGTTGATGACCACACCCATGACCTCGTTATCACCCTCATCTTCAAGCGTCTCGCCAATGGCAGCGAGTTGAGTATGTAGCCAAAGCTCATTGATATTGATCAGCTTCTTGTCCTTGAATTGATACGCCCATTTACCACCGTGCTTGTTTTGCTGGTCTTCCCACTCTGGTCGGACGCCCTTCTTGAAGAGGTGGTAGTCAGATTTGATTGCTAGATCGCTACATGCTGTGATATTGTTCTGCATACAGATCAGTATGTTAGACTTTGCATTAAAGGGAAGACCTCACATAGACGCCCCAAAACTCCTCGACTGTGTCGAATGAGACGACCTCCTTTAGTAGATCATTCCAGTTATCACCTTTTCCAGAAGGTGGCTTGGTGAACCAGAGTGACCATGTGTTCATGAGGGGGTGCTTGACATTGAAGTTGTTAACATCATGGAAGACGGTCTTTATCTCATCTGCTGATGCCTCACTCTCGTCTGCGGGCGCAATAGCTGGAACTGGCTGTTGAACTGCTACTTCCGCCATATTGGATCGATGTGTATGATAATTAGTTCTCGATAGTAGGGTTATTTGAACGTAGTCGCGGGAAATTCAGGGAAAGTGGATTGTTTGAGGAAAGGATGCCCAAGAGCTGTCAGTTCGTGAATTTGCTGGGGCGAGTGCCTTGTTATGTTTATTTAGGAGGAAGGCACGAGACGAAACCTGTCAATTAAACAATGCGACAATTTTGTGATATTAATTAGATGCCTGAATGCCTAACATCATTTCCAACTGCTACCCATTGCTAGCTTGGCCTGTGCTAACATCAAGTTCTCTGACTTTGCTGAGCGCATTCTGGACTCTCTCTAACCTTATATTGCCTCGATATGCATCATCTCCGACCAGAAACCCTATTTCAATCGATCTAAGCAGTAAAATGATTTTTATATGCTGCGAATATGAACGCTAAATCTTCCCACTGCACCTCTTCTCCGTCCAAGCGCCTTGAAGCCAAGGAACTGAACGCGCAGTCCTTCTGTGCCGCAATACATCCGAAGCCATGTTGGCATTCGTGTAGTCGACAATCAATTCCGTCGATGTAATGCAAAATCGAGTATTTCGCGTTGCTTTCAGAGCGACGGGCGACACGAATTGCCGCTGAGTTGTAAAATCTTCGTTTCGTCAACTACCGGAGCCAGCGTTCAGATAGGACAGATAGCAATTCCAGCCCAAGCTCACGATATTGACCACCAACACCCTGTGCTCAAGCGGCACCACCGTGAAATTAACACCCTGTACTGCTGGCCATATTGCCCAATTGGCCTTGAGACCAGGTAGATATGCTTTTTCCAGCCTCTTCCTAGGAGATTCACCTTCGAGGTAAGCCATAGTAGATAAGAAGATGGCCATATTTGTCGTAGCGAAAACCAATTGGTCTGCTGCTACTCGAGCGATCGTCGTGGTCGTCTTGCTACCAAGATTCACGTTCTTCTGCAGGAACTGATACCACTTTGTGGCAGCTGGGCCGAAAACCACTGGGAAACCGTTAGCACCATCGCTGAGTCGTCTCGAGAACCTAGACTCACAACCACCATAGGCAGCCATTCGCGCTGTGCGTTGCAAATCATGTTTCTGCAATCCTTTCCTTTCAACAGCTTGCTGCGCAAGGCCATCGCCAGCTCCAAACAGCACAGCAGTTGTAACTGCTTGAGTCAGGAGAGGTCGCTGTGCGAGCTTAGCTTGATACCACCGCAAGACCATCTCTGATGAAGCTCCTGATTGCCAACCACGAGAGCATATCGAATAGAGAAAGCAGTGTTTGCCGCGAAATTGTAGATCTCTGTACCACTCCCAAGCATTACCCTTTAGCGCATGTACTTATCGATTTCAGGTTCTGATTTCGACCTTCCAAACTACGTCACAAGCATGGGAATTCTCCTCCTGTACGTGTACGGATAGCTTTCTGTTTTAGGTCAAACTTGAACACAGCAGCTGCTTGCCTTGTGCACAGCCCTAGACGTGATACTACAGACGTCGTGACGGACCACTTGCGCCGCACATTGACAACTCTTGGCACAATCCGTTAGCGTTTCGATATTCGCTGCGAACCACGTTTCCGCGAAGCAGCTTCTTGTAGTCGCGACGTATTCCTCTCTCTACACACCCGACGAGTATACACAACACTTATTCGAAATTATGGCTGACGCACCAAGAGGAGGTGGCCGAGGAGGCTTTGGCGATCGAGGACGAGGTGACCGCGGCCGAGGTGGTCGAGGTGGTCGACGAGGTGCCCGAAGAGGTGGTAAGGAGTCCAGTGAGAAGGAATGGCAGCCAGTGACCAAGCTCGGTCGACTCGTCAAGGCCGGAAAGATTCAGTCCATGGAACAGATCTACCTACACTCTCTGCCAATCAAGGAGTACCAGATCGTAGATTGGTTTCTGCCAAAACTGAAGGATGAGGTTATGAAGGTATACTGTCTTGCAGCATCAGGAACCATATAGAATACTAACAACATGTCAGATCAAGCCAGTACAAAAGCAGACTCGAGCCGGTCAGCGAACACGATTCAAGGCTATCGTAGTCATTGGCGATAGCGAGGGACACGTCGGTCTGGGTATCAAGACTTCTAAAGAGGTTGCAACCGCGATCCGAGCTGCCATCATCATCGCCAAACTCTCCGTCCTACCGATCCGAAGAGGCTACTGGGGCACCAACCTCGGTGAGCCACACTCCCTCCCAACAAAGGAGTCAGGTAAATGCGGTTCAGTCACCGTCAGACTCATTCCTGCCCCTCGAGGTACTGGTCTCGTCGCATCTCCTGCTGTCAAGCGCCTGCTGCAGCTTGCTGGTGTACAGGATGCATACACTTCTTCTGCTGGATCGACCAAGACTCTAGAAAACACACTGAAGGCTACATTCGTGGCTGTAGGTAACACATACGGCTTCCTGACACCAAATCTGTGGAAGGAGAACAAGCTTACTCGAAGCCCGCTGGAAGAGTTTGGTGACGTGCTGAGAGAAGGAAAGAGATACTAGGTGGTGTCAGCTGCGGTGTGGCTGCGCTCTCCAGAAGTCTTCACGACATATGTACGCAGGCATGACAGGAATATCATAAACAATGTCTATGGAGTCCTGCACGGCGAATGGTGGTAGCTAAATACTGCTATTCTGAATGTTCAATACCAAACTCATTCTTCTTGCACTTCTTCCCTGATCAAATCGTTAGGCTACTGGTCTTTGCAGGTCGAAGTCTTCTCCTTTATACGTGACAGCACGACATTTGTGCGATTTGGAGGTTCAGACCGTTCATGCTTCTACACCACGTAGTCATGGTGTAGAGCTTCGATGACACCTGTAAACTTTGTCGCAAACGTTCCTGGTATTTGTACACTCCACAGCATAGGTGTTCGGCCGTCGTACAGGCTGCAACGAATCTTCCAGTTCGCTAAGTCGCTATTTTGAGAGCTCCTCAGTCTTCCATGGCCATTTCTTCGACTGCAGCTAAAGCATTCTCCAGCTCTTTTATCCTCGGACCTGTCCTTGTTTGGACTTCTTTTGCTGTTTCTGGATCGCACTCTTTGACAGCCTTTTCATATGCCTCTTTCAATAACGCGAAAGCTTCCCTAGCTGCCTCACGATCATCAGCGGCATATATGGTCTTCTTCTCTGTTTCTTCAGCACACATTTCGAATTCGTCCTTCGCTGTCGCATATAGATCATTTAGATTTTCCATCACAGCATCGGCTGTAGGAGGCTGTGCAGAAATGCTTGATGTGATAGAGAAGCTGCGATATTGAGGCATGTGCTTCCATGAGAATCGTGATGTGTACGAGCTCTTCGGACGTGTCGATATTGCAATGCTCCTTGAGGAAGAATGAATGTGGCGAGACGCGCACTGCTGTGATGGGCGCAGACTATGTTTCAGCTGCCGATATAGGGGCTGTAACATGCGTCTTTGAGTCATGCTGTGGTAATCGGTGCTTCACGGTATATACAGTACAGTGGTGTTGGCATTCAGTAAAAGCTCACGCAGGAACCTCCTACTCAATTTGTAGCTGATGACGTCGACTGACAGACAGGGGTCGAGCCGCGGAAGGACGACTCGCTGGAACACGCCTCACACTGCGAGTACCGCCCCAGGAACGTGATTATCGAGACTCGAGACGGATTTTATGCCATCGATATTCCGCAGATTGACAGCAAATTTACCAACGTCAGCACGACTTCGTCGCCGCTACCTCACTATGACAGACACAAGTTCAAGTCAACGTCCACGCCAGTCCACAGTGACGGAACATTTGGCTGGGACCAACGATTCATGGCATGGCACAATCACTGACTCAGGACCTTTCCGCCCCTCATCCCGTCGTTTCCATCTCTATTTAGGCCTATTCTGCCCTTTTGCCCATAGAGTAAACCTGGTTAGAGTACTCAAAGGCCTGCAAGACATCATTCCCATTTCTGTAGTTCGACCTTATCCCAAGGGAGATGAAAACGGCTGGCCTGGCTGGCGGTTCCCCAAAGACGAGAAGGAGTATCCTGCCGCAACGGTAGACCATCTCTTCGGTAGCGAGTATCTCCATGAGGTATACTTCAAAGCCGATCCAGCATATGAGGGCCGGTACTCAGTACCTGTCTTATGGGACACCGAGACTAGTACCTTGGTGAACAACGAGAGTGTTGGTCTACTCAAAAACTTACAGACTGCCTTTGACAGTCTCCTCGAGAAAGAGGGTAAGCACGTAGAGGCAAGTCTTCATTTCTATCCTGAACATCTTCGCTCAAAAATCGATGAAATCTGCGAATGGATGCAGCAGAATCTCAATACCGGAGTATACAAAGCCGGATTTGCTCCAGATCAAGAGACCTACGACAAGAATGTCATTCCTGTCTTTGCAGCACTGAACAAGCTCGAGAAGATCGTACACTTACACGGCGGTCCATTTGCGCTAGGTCAAGAACTTACTGAGGTGGACATCCGTCTCTTTCCAACCTTGATACGCTTCGACACAGTTTATGTACAGCACTTCAAATGCAACCTGGGCACAATCAGGCATGATTATCCTGTGCTCAACAATTATCTGACAGGCTTATATTTTGGCCTTAACGAGGTGAAACTAGCCAATGGTTCAAAGCATCGGATCACTGCGTTCGGACCAGAGACAGTCGATTTCAAGCATATCAAAGAGAACTATACAAAGAGTCATCACGATGTCAATCCCAAAGCCATCACACCAAGAGGTCACCATCCCGACGTCGAGGAACACTTCGAAAAAGATTGGAGCAAACTCAAGGTAGGCGAAATTGCCATGCGAGAGGTGAAGGAAGCGGAGAAGCTTCTGCCCGGATGATATCAGATTTTTTCAAACTGTTTACTCGCTGGACTCGTTCCCTTCTACGGCCCAAGCCAATTCTCAATGGCCTTCATATTGACAGAGGCATCTGGTGGCCAGCAAAAGCAAACTGCTCCCTTTTAGTGTGATATGCGTATATCCGAGGAACCACCTTTGCTGACCACCAGGTGAGAGGGTGCTAAACACCTCCTTCGTGCTTTCCTCCCACCATGTACGTATTGCAGCATCTTCCGCCTTATTGCACGACATGATGTCTAACGATGGTCTCGTTGATGTTCGTAGATAAGTGTGATTGGCAAAAGGGTAGTGCAGGACACCAAGCGAGTGATCGGTCGTGCTTCACTGGTGAAGACATCTACATCCCTAATGGAGGTTTCGTCTTCAAGGACACATCGTTCAGGCATAGCGCTGTGTGTTTGGGATGTGCCTGTCGACAGTACACTTCGGTAGTATCATCTGAAAGTCTCGCACGAGCGAGGATACTGGTACTCGTACTGAGTCGCATCCCACGAAGCGTCTACAATATTGAGTCCTTGAGCCCAATGATCAGGAGCAGTTTGCTACTGCTGCTGCCGTTACTCCCCCACTGCTTTTTCGGCTTCTGGTACGGATCCGTATACATAAGCCCGACTATATTGTCCGAAGAAAGTTTTGTGCTCTTCATTATGAATCTGGAAGCCAGGAATACAAATCGCTTCTCTTCTTCCCAGATGTAAGAGTCCAGCTACAGAGTGCAAGCACCATCGTTTCGATAGCAGACCTGAGCGGGTCTGAAGGCATTGAGATCGTTAAATACCTACCATGTCTTGTTGCTATATGGTAACTCATGGTTGCGGGCATTCCGGGACAACTATGGTTGACCCCAGCATCAAGCACGAGCTCAATCGGATGACATTGTGTTCTCATTGGTCCCATTGCGTAGCCTTCGCGGCGGCTCGAGAGTGGATATGGTGATCGCCGCTAAGCAAGGGGCACAATATCATTTGTGGTCTAGGTTGACAGCCACGGCTTTAGCACATCCCCATCACAACCAAACAAATCATGGTGATGAACGCCTCGCAAATTGCTTGACTCTCTAATGTCGAATTTCGATTTCGAGGAACAAGCGCATTATCATGCGAAATCAGCATTTGTAGAACGGCTTTGGCCTTGCTACACAGCATCATTCCTGAAACTCACTGTCCTGCGAATTCTATGCAATGTTATCGACTTTCTTGGGCTGAAAGATCATAGTACCTGTATGTTCTCGTGGATGACAATCTGGTGGAAACCCTGCATCGCTGGAGCCCGAATAAGGTAGTGATTGAGAAATCAGAGTCCACCAGTACATTAAGGCGAGATGAACCATCCTCTACGAGCTCCAAGTTTTGTACCGCACATCAAGTGCTCTACATGCGAGATCGATGTCCCCTTACACCTAATGGCCTCGCATGTATGTAACCAAGGTGAGCCTCTCATGTCTTGCACGCCATTGGTGTCTCTTCTGACCCGACAATCTATAGTGTTTGCGATGCCCTTAGCCATGGAACCCGAGCCGATGCAGATGTCCTCAGGGACGGCTATGCCAAACACATCTTCTGAAAGCAGACGACCCCGGCCGTTCGTCCCGAGAATCGACCCGCTCGCACCCAGCAGATCCATATCGCATGGCGAGTTGACACCAGCAAGCAGTGGCTCGGATTCTGCAGCCATATCACCCACCAGCTCTGGCAACAGGCTGTTACCGTCCTTGAAGCAAATGCGCAAGTCGTCTGCTCCTGTAAGACGGCCACCTTCTCCAGAGCTATTGAGTCAGGATTGTGCCTTCCCACCATTCCCAACGAACAGGACGAAGAAGAAGGAAAGTCAAAGAAATGCGCGGGAAAGAACGCAAGCACGCGAATCGTCTAGGTCGAGATCGTCCGAACATCAAAAAATGTGGTCGACCTCTGCAGGTCCTTCGAGGTCACGAGTGAGGCAAGGAACAGCCGAGTCTTCAAGACCTTCAACAGCTAGCAGTAGTCGACGCCCATCAGTAAGCAGTCGATCTGGAAGTCGACAGGGAAGCTTAGATACCGTGCCACCACTGCCGCCACTGCAACCAACAAGTTCCCACTCTGCTTCGAACTCGGTTCTGTCAACAGGTGAATCGCTACGTACTGGTACTTCGCTGTCACCTGCCGCGCATTCACCTCCCGACTCGTCTGTAGCAGCAGACAGATCACCTTTTCCAGAATTCCAAGAAGTTGAAACCCGGAACGTCGAGCCTGATGCTGATGCTCCAGCTGCACCAAACACTTACCTGCCTTCTCAACAAGAACTTACAGACTGTCGGACACCGTCTTACAGAGCTAAACGTCCACCACCAATTTCTGATATGCCATCTCGCTTACTTGTCGAAACTGCTGTGGACAGCCACGAACAATCTCCTCCAACCCCCACCGCCTCCATTGCGCGCACATTAACAAGCCTCTTCAGCCGAAAACGAGGTACTTCAACAAGCAGTAAGAAAAGCACGGCAAAGACCCCTGTAGCAGATGGCCCTCGTTTCATCGCCTTATCTCCTGAACCTGACCCACAAGACACATTGCGGATTGAGAATACTTCTCACAACTCACTAACACCATCTCACGAGTCTCTCACGCCATCGAACGGCTCTATGAACACAGAGATGGTGTCAAGTCCACTTATACATGACGTTCAAGAAGCACCGCACGCTTCAGTGCACATCAGACCTGCGACCGAGAGTCATCCGCTACCTCTGGAGGCGCAAATTGCAGTAGTGAGTGACGATGTGTCAGAAACGCCGCGGGATGTGCCGGAAGATGTAATGGAAAACGAGCCTCAACCTGAGACCTCACAAGCAGCGCAGCGCGATACATTACAGATGGAACAAGATCTGGAGAGGAGGTTAGCAGCGATGACTGGTGCACCTCAACTAGTTGTTATCAAAGAGGATCCCGAAGATATGAGGCGTGCATCACTTGATTCAGCTTCGTCGTATGGATCTATTGGATTTTCGCACAGCAGCACCAGCTCGAGGTCTTTCCGTAACTTCGAGGGCCATTCACATAAATCAAGTATCTCGACGGCCAGAACGACGAGTACGAGTGAAGATGCTTTTATGCTGACCGCAGGACGTACGAAGCATCCCGGCTCCACACCAGATTCGCCCACCGACCCTTATCTCCAATCCAACAGACTGAGACCAGTCGTTGAAATATCGCTACCGCGGGAAAAAGAAGAGAAAGACGTTGACTCGTATCCATTTGGTGAGCCACAGCCAACCATCCAAGATGTTTTCTTGCCACTGTCGGAGCCAAATCTTGAATCTACGGCACAGCAACCACCATTAACATCACCTGCTTCAAACTACGACGCACTAAAATTTGAGTTTCTCATCTCACCTGAGCACACGCCTTCCGTACCACCTACACCTAGCTCAGAAGCGGACAGTCTTGACTTTCCGTTTGCATCCCGAACGCGGAGGCCATCGACGGCGGGTAGTAGACGAGGAACGTGTCGAGGATGTTCCAAGGACATTCTGACTGGACAGAAGTCGGTCTCGAGCAGAGACGGAAGGTTGACAGGAAGATACCACAAGGAGTGTTTCGTTTGTATGACCTGTAAAGAGGCATTCGCGACAGCAGATTTCTATGTGCTCAACGACCATCCATATTGTGCTCATCATTATCACGAACTTAATGACACTTTGTGTGAAGGTTGCGGATTAGGCATTGAGGGCCATTATTTAGAAACGTCGACCGTTTCTGGAAGTGGCGCGAAGAAGTTTCACCCACAATGTCTGAAATGTGCTACCTGTAAGATCCAGCTTGACGACGACTACTTCGAACATGGCGGACAGGTATATTGCGAGAGAGATGCTTTTCGTGTAATCAGCGGGCCTCGATCACCATATGGTACAGCACCCTCTCGACCGAGTCCACTCAATCGCGAATATATCAGCAGTGCTGAGCCTGGGCAGGGCCTAGCCAGTGGCCGGTTTCCCGAGAGGAGATTGACGAAGCTTATGACAACTACTTGAGTCCCTAATTGTCAGTAGACCACGACTAATAGCTGGACTTTGGTACAATCTCTTCAGTTGTGATTTTAGCGAGCTCATTTGGTATACCCATACTGGGGCAGGGGCGGAAGCATTTTGCGAACTTTGCATGACGGGGTCATGCATATTGCATCCTGTAAGGGTCAGAGGCAATGAGGATAGATGCCGTGATGAAGTAAGAAACTTCTTGGACATATATACGATATTAAGGATTAATGTATAGTCAACTAAGTTGGTAAGCTCTAGTCAAGTCAAGGACAAGATTACTTGTTGCCAATTGCCAATTGCCAATTTGGCGTTATCGAATCCTGCCAACAACACCTGGACCAGGTATGACTGCCAGCATGTAATTGCTGGATATAAAATGTACGTGATTGATGCTGAGAAATTGTGCGATCTGACAGCGCAACTGCTTCTGCTGTGCTGGTCACACGTGCCTCCCTAGTCACGTCCTCGAACTTGGCGCAAGCTCGACCACTGCGACTCGGTGGACCTTAAAAACTCATGCTGCAGGTACCAGCATCGTCTTATTGCGAGGCTGGTCGACGATGCATACTACCGCTTCCACACACTCATACTTCGATATCAATCCCTCTCAACTGAAGGTCCATGTTCAATGACCTGAGCAATTGGACACGGTTGAATGCAGAGTGTGACCACACATCAAGCCGCGATAACGGTGCATATGTGCAGGTACGGGCACTTATATCCCATCGTGTTATCGCCTGCTCTCCAACCTAATGTTGTCCTTCATTGCCTTCAAAGCTAGGCCACGAGAAGCATCTCGTTGCATTGCAGAATTGCGGTCAAGATTCGCTTGATTCGCACGTGAAGATGTTCGTTCGGAAGAGACAGGAATCCAAGATATTGACTAATGAGCTGGCCGACGCTGTTCGGAAAGTGTGAGCGTGGGTACGGTGTGACCTGGCCCCCACCTTCCGCCAATACAAAATCTCTGTCCTGTCCTCACAAAATATGTCGTCCCTCGTTACTTCCAGATTTCGCAAACAGCTAGATTTTATCTCTGCACAGAACTTCCTCCTCAGACAGGATCACACTTTGGTGATCCACCAACACCGCCAAAACGTTCGCCAATCTTCTCTCTTCGTAAGTAAACACCAAGTCCTCAACCATGCAGGCAACCTTACAATCATGAATTGTACTTCAAGGCTCGATGCATTATAAATTGGTCGATATCGGAGTCAGCGTTGTTAACATGTTTTCCTCAATAGGGTCCACAACCCGTTCAACGGTAGCCGACGTTCTGCTGCTCGTGCAGGGTCGTCGGACGCGCCAATCACTCTATAAGTCGATCTTTGACACAAGCATCAAAACAATCTTCTACTCAAGCAATTCAACATGGCTCCTCATGCAGAAGCAGATGCCGGTGGCATGGATGGCTATAGCCTGAATGGGTCGAGTGGACCAACGAGATCTGTCGACCTCTTCACTGTCAATTCTCCCGATGTCACGTACACTGACGCTCATATCAAGAGCAAGTATGTCTATCGAACTACCTCGGTCACAAAGTCCCCAGAGGGCAAATATGTGGCCAAGCCAAAGGAGACCACATATGACTTTCAGGTTGACAGAAAGGTTGGCCGAGTGGGCATGATGTTGGTCGGTTGGGGCGGCAACAATGGTACTACGGTTACCGCTGGCATCCTCGCCAACCGACGTGGCCTTGTGTGGGAAACTAAGGAGGGCAAGCGTGCTGCAAACTATTACGGATCAGTTATGATGGGTTCTACTATCAAGCTTGGTACTGACGAGAGTACTGGTGAAGAGATCAATGTGCCGTTCCAAAGTGTACTACCGATGGTCCACCCCAACGACCTCGTCATTGGTGGTTGGGACATCAGCAGTATGAACGTTGCTGACGCTATGGATCGAGCCAAGGTTCTGGAGCCTTCTCTGAAGCAGCTTGTTCGGAAAGAGATGTCATACATGAAGCCTTTGCCAAGCATATACTATCCCGATTTCATTGCTGCGAATCAGGAAGACCGAGCTGACAACGTACTTCCTGGTAGCAAGGCTTGCTGGGGTCATGTTGAGCAGTTGCGGAAGGACATCAGGTAAGACATTCTTGCATCGTGGATAATTGTAACTAATTTGACGAACAGGACCTTCAAGTCTGACAACTTGCTTGACAAAGTTATTGTCCTCTGGACCGCTAACACTGAACGATACGCTGACATGGTTCCTGGCGTCAATGACACGGCTGACAATCTCCTCAATGCTATCAAGTCTGGTCATGAGGAAATCTCACCTTCTACCATATTCTCTGTGGCATGCACTCTGGAGAACACTCCTTTCATCAACGGCTCCCCTCAGAACACCTTTGTTCCAGGGGCTGTTGAGCTTGCCGAACGTCACAACGCATTCATCGGTGGTGACGACTTCAAGTCAGGCCAGACCAAGATGAAATCTGCCCTGGTCGACTTCCTCATCAATGCCGGCATCAAATTGACCTCAATTGCAAGCTACAATCATCTTGGCAACAACGATGGCAAGAACCTCAGCTCGCAAAAGCAGTTCCGCAGTAAGGAGATATCGAAGTCGAACGTTGTCGATGACATGGTTGCAGCGAATAATGTCCTCTACAAGGACGGCGAACATCCAGATCACTGTGTGGTCATCAAGTACATGCCTGCTGTTGGTGATGATAAGCGTGCGTTGGATGAGTACTACGCCGAAATCTTCATGGGTGGTCACCAAACCATCAGCATCTTCAACGTCTGCGAAGATTCTCTACTTGCCTCACCACTCATTATCGATCTTGTCCTTGTTGCCGAGATGATGACCAGAATTCAGTGGCGTCTTGCTGGTACTGAGCAATACAAAGGGTTCCACAGTGTACTGAGTATCCTCAGTTATATGCTCAAGGCTCCCTTGACACCTCCAGGCACGCCTGTTGTCAACAGCCTCAGCAAGCAGCGAAATGCACTGACTAACCTCTTCCGAGCTTGCGTTGGGTTGCAACCAGAGAGCGACATGACGCTTGAACACAAGCTGTTCTAAGCCACGATGGCACTAACCTGCATCAAATTGCAGTATTTCGTGCCATTTTCAATTCTTGTCTTGCGTCTACTTCGGGCAGTGGTGGCTAGACTGAGCGTTCTGGCAGGATAGATGGCAGCAGACGTGATCCTTTTCGAGTACAAATTTCTGGACAAGCTCCGAAGTCATTCCTTTCGAGGTGAGTACGTATGTCAAATACTGAGCTGGACGGCCAGCTCAATGTTAACATGCATATTCCTACATATACTGTTAGAGAATGAGAACATGTCATTTCCTGACAACCAGTTCAAGCTACTATGATACAGCTTGATATTCGTGGTGCTGTACGGTTCGTGCTTTCCGAGCTCAATTCGGGTCTGCTTCTGTCGATGTCCTGTACAAGCACAACCAATGATATCTCGCATGCTTCGTACATCTGGAATAGCCCGTAGTGCTCACGAGAGCATCAGAAGAGTTCTACCATCCTGACAGCGGGTGTGCTAGATTGTACACTAATCTGCTATATCTTCTGTACCACATCTACCACAGAAGCCGTAAATCGAACAGTAAAGTGTAGTCTTTCAGATGATAGCAACTCATACCACCAGCCGCAACCATTGCAAGTAGCAACAACAAGACTTCATGATATACACTGCTTCCGTCCACTCTCATACCACACCTTATCTCGCCGTACCAATAGCCTTCCTGTGCTCCGCAACACCCAGCTTGTGCAAGGTCTGGGCGCGTCTTCTCTCACCACCAAACACCTTTTTGCCCAAAGGATCTTCCCACATTCCCTCTTTTACCTGCACACGAACCGTGCTCGAGCCACCTCCCGCAACAGGCGTCGCATACGGACCCGCAATGATATGTCCTCTCTTCAAACTATAGTCTTTCGGCTTCTTGAGATCCGCAGTAGATTGACCAGGCTGTAACAATTTCTGAATATTCAACGGGTCGAAATCCTCAGGCACATTCAGCACCAGCTTGGTCTTTCCAGGCGTCCGTGTCACAGATACATATTCCGGACTACCCTCGCTTCCCTGCGTCGTGTTACTCGGCAGCTCAACAACACGTAGCTGCGCCGCGCCGTCTTTGACGAACTTGAAATCACCGCCGACTCCGTACTCGCCATTTCGAAACTTTTGTCTCCATCTCAGGAGGTATCTTCTTGTGCGGGCGGGTTCGACGCCGAGCTCTTTGAGCTCTTCGGAGGAGAGGGTGAATAGTTTGTTCCAGGAGGAGATCTTTGAGGCTTGGGCGCTGAGGCCGCGGCCGATGAGGGTGAGGAAGGTCTTGACGTCGGGGACGAAGGGAGTCGGTTTGGGTATTGATGCGTCTTTGGTTTTGTGTATTGTTCGCTGCTGCTGCTGGTGCTGTTGGTGTAGACAGGGTGCGCAAGTGTAGCGTGAGGTAGGGCCGCTTGATGGTCGTAGTAAGGTCCGCAGTAAGGGTGATGCGGATTTTGTTGTAGACATGTTGAAGTATTGTCGGCAAGCAGTTGCTGAGATGAATGGTATGCTACTAAGACTGGGTTGATGGCTTAGCCAGCAGCTTTCAATGTCGGAATCCGAGTCTGTTGGCTGTGGTCATTACTCGCAGGACTAGGATGTAGGTTCAAAAGCAAGATGACCAAATTTAGTTGCTGCGATAGACCCTCGCGATACCTCGCGTGTATGCTGGCTTCAGCTCAGGAACAATTTGCGGAGTGCAAGAAAGGAAAAGGTCAGTCACGTGATTTTGAACCTGGCTGTCGACGAAGGAAGTAGTTGAACCTCACCATTCCCATCGTTTGGAATTCTAATTCCAGATATCATGTATACGGAGGTGTTATCGTGAGCAAACGTTCCACTGGAATTGAGTCGCATTGAATGCTTATGCTGAATTGAGCATACTGACTTGGCACCTACCCTCGAGGCAGGGTTATCGGCAAACCTTTACCAAACACACGAATTGACACAGCGTTGCAGGAGGTGTATGCTTCGTGCCCATTGAACGCCCGAGATTGACCTCAAACTTGAATCAAAAGCGAGGATTAAAGTGTCTACATCACGATGGCAACTGCTAGAACGGCACCATCACCACTTCCGCCTCACATTCTCTCTCCCCACTCATTGCAACAGAATGGTAAAGCCAGATCACCAATTGGAAGGACCTTACCACTAAGAAAGCCATCTCTCAAGGACGCCACCGCCTCGCCAAAGAGGAAAATACCTGATGAAGCAGCGACGAACAAAACCCTGGACTCTCCACCAACAGCCAAGAGGCGGCGTGTAGAGCCTCCTCCTGAACACGACATGGCAGAGCAGATGAACAGAGACGTCGAAATGAAGTATGTCATAGGCAAGAAGATAGGCGAGGGAACTTATGCCGATGTGCACAAAGCTCATCTCAGAGACGATCCGAATTATCTGGTCGCGGTCAAACGCTTCAAACGAGATGAGATGAAAACGAGAGATGGTATCAATGTCGATACCGTCCGCGAAATCAAGTATACGACAGAACTACGGCATTCAAACATAGTGGTCCTCTACGATATATTTGCCGAACGAGACCAGAGACTATGTATGGTTATTGAATTTGCTTCGGGTGGAAACCTGGAGGAACTCATAAAAGACACCGATGGTATCAGCTATGGCATTGCAGACACAAAGGCATGGATGGGCATGCTCCTCAGGGGAGTTTATTTCTGCCATAGGAATTTCGTGCTGCACCGTGATATCAAGCCAGGGAATTTACTGCTTAATGCTGATGGCAATCTCAAGCTTGCTGATTTTGGGTTAGCGAGATCCTTTGCAGGTCCGGAACAGGTCATGACACATGTGTCAATCACCTTGTGGTATCGACCACCGGAAATGCTGTATGGAGCAACACATTATAGTGGTGCGGTTGACATATGGAGTTGTGGAATGGTGTTTGCTGAACTGCTTCTGCGAAGACCGTTCGCTCCAGCGAACATAGCCGAGGATGAATTCCAGGGAGGTGAGCTCAAGCAACTTGATGTGTTAAACACGGCTCTAGGCTCTGCGACAGAAGAGGTTTGGCCTGGTGTCAGTAAGTTGCCTCTTTACCACGAGCCGCAACCACATTATCCGATAAGAGATAGGCGCTCCTTCCGGGGTATCTTCAAGAACGGCGATGACGTCGGAGTCGACCTCCTGCGCCAGATGCTCACTTATGATCCACGAAAGAGACCTACAGCTCAGGGCTGTTTAGAAGACTCATGGTGGAGCACCGAACCTCGACCGACAGAAGCAGCCTCTTTGCCTAGGAAGAAGAACATAGACGAGAAGGCTATGGGAGATGCGTTAGCAAATCCTGGTAAGGTAGAACCTCAAGTAGACGAGAAGTTCAGAGGCGTGGCCAGGAAGCTGGACTTTGGTGCTCCAAAATAACACAGAATCTTGAGTGTAAAAATTTCCAAGCTTATCCCACAAGTCATAGGCTGACTTGTGTTTCCCTCATTCGGCTGCGAATGACCAATAAAAGGCTGCCTGGGCACGACTCATTGTTATTTTCCAACAGCACTCAATTGTACTGATACTGCCTGTGTACCTCGACTTTGACGGCCGTGCTCAGAATGCTCGAAAGTGTACAAGATAAGAACTGTGCACCTGTGCACGACATGTCGAGCTCAAAGCTGTGAAACAATATCGCTGGCGGTCCTTTTCAAAACGTGTCTCGGCTCGATGCCTACAGCCTTCCAGAAATCGGAGCTATTGAGCACACGACCTAGCTGCTGATGCGACCGAGGAAGTTTTTTCAATTCTTGTTCACGCTTCAGCTCAGCGATCCATTTTGCATATTCAGGTTTGACGCTCTGCTCAGCATTCATCTTCTCAAGCAGCTTGCTCCAAGCCTCGATAAGTTCCCACCAATCATATACCTGCTGGTCAGTAACTATCCATCGCTCACCACCAACAAACTTTTTCTGGTGGTAAGCCAAACAAGCTCTTGCCACATCATCGCCGTGTATGAGATGCAGACTCTTCTTCTCTCGCAGCTTGTCTTTTGTAGGAGCGATCTTCTTGACCCAGTTCCATGGGACACGCTCGTCACCCCAGAGGCCAGCTAGGCAGAGAACAGAGCCTCCGAGCTCACGAAGTTCTTCCTCTGCTATTGCTCTGTCGTTGATCTCGATAGGACTATCCTGGTCTTGGATCTGGAAAGGATTGGTCTCTTTCCAGACACCTGTGCTACCAAGTTGAATCCACTGTGTGTTAATGGCACCAGTGTGTGACTGCTTGTACTTTTCGACGAGTTTCTTGGCCTGACCTCTGCCTTTCAAGGGAAATGTGATGATGATAGTCTGTGCTGTAGGCAGTTGATTATACTGTGCATCTTCCTGGTCTGAGGTGAGGTGTGGGACGTGCGCGAAAGTGGAACTATCTGGGGTTGGTTGAAACGCGAAGGGAATGATTATGGATTCGTCATATTTGCCCTCACACAGTTTGTTTGTCTTGCCTGAGGTAGTGGTTAGACGATATTTCAGGCCTTCAGCTCTAAGATGCGGGACAAGGAATTGTGAGGTCCAGCCTGCGCCTAGGATGAGGATATCAACATAGTCATCTGCAGGAGCCATTGCGGCGAGTAGCCTTCGAGTGTGACAACAGTTCCAGCACGTCGATTACTGCTGCGTTCACTTGATACTGCGGGCAGGCCTGGTTATCAGAGCCTACTCCATTTTATCTCTGTGGTTGTTGCAGGATTTAGATGTGACGCGAATAGAAGCCCCGCGTTTTGAACGCGAAGGCACGTGGTAGCTTACGGGGGTGTTAGATAGAGGATCTTCTATACGTGCTACGTACTGTATGATGTTGGCGATCTACCAATCTGTTGACCTTCCTGTTCTGCCAATATCTCACATCCAAGGTAGCCATCATAGGTCACAGCTTCTCACGTCGCCGTGCATTGGTCCACGGTATGGGAAAGGTTAGCCTCTTTTTGTCACTTTCCGCCTTTTCTGCGACCGTCACCTCATTGTGCAGTGTCTTGCCTTTCTATCACCTCGGTTCTCTCAAGCTCTTACAGAAGTCTTCCTAGTCTCTGCATGTTCTTCTACTCAGCTCTTCGCCTTTGAAACCTATGTCGCGTGAAGGCCGCGGCTGGAGTACAACATCCACATAGCAGTCCGTAGAAAGGACGATCGAGTATAGGCTGGTGTCCAGTAACTGATGTTCGAGGCCCGGGTCGTCTTATTTGCTTCGAAGTTGCCTGCTAGTCCATGCGTGTCCTCAAGCGATTCCCTAACACATCCCGTAACTTTCATTGCCCCATCCCACATCAGTACCCGGTCTTCGCCTCACTTCTGAACCTATACACAACGTCCGCAAAGCCATCCGCCGCGAAACAATAAAGCCACTTTAGATCGCTGTCATTCGGGTTATATACTCCATGCTCGGCGTCGCCTGGGATGAAGACTACGTCTCCTGATCCCACCACTTGGTCCTGACCATTGATCGTGACTATGCCCTTTCCGGATATAATGTGATAGATTTCTGCATGCGTATGCCTGTGAAGTGCCAGACTACCGGTTCTGGGCCCACATGTTGCAATACCGACTGTGAACGTATCCGATCTTGTCGAAGGCGCCGAAAGAAGGGTCTGCCAGGTACAGCTGCCTCTATGAGACTCTGGGAAAGAACTGACAGGAAGACTGTCTATCTGTGATTGCGAGATGATCAGAGGCTCGGAAGAGGAAGTCATGTCAACCCTTGGTGTGTTGGATGAACGTGGAGGAATGTGGTCTTGCCACACCGTTTGCTCAGGAATTGTTTACCTATGCTAATGGTAAGCTTGTCTTGTGAGGTTCCTTTCAGAAGGAGTACGACGTCGCAGTGTATTGTCTTGTTCAAGTACGTCCTTGCTTGAGCTACCATGAAAGGTTGACCTACTAACAACCTGCCTCTGACGTATTTCTCTTGGAGCACTCTTGGGAGGCTCGACACTTCGAGTATACTCCAATTCTATGACGGTAGGTCTTGTCGACGTCGAGCTTCTATCTTGGTTATTAGTCCGAATTTGTGGGCGGTAAACTACGTTGCAAGCCAGTCTCATACAAGCTGATGCGACGCATATTGAAGCTAGCCACATCCAGAATGCTCATGCTACTATAGACAAGCACGCCGAATCTTTCGCCTGGGCACGATGAGATCGGAGTATAACCGTGGATGCTGGTGTTCATGGTGAAATCATAGGAAGTAACCAGCCGAGATTATCACAATGGGCTATTGAGAAGACCTAGTAGCTGAAACATAGTGCGATCGAGATAGATAAGATGATGGTCTGAAGTAGGGACGAGCCATTGCAGATTTAGAACCAGCACCGCGTGTTAGGAAGACAACATAATCCACATCTGAAGAAGAATGCTGAGATTCTTTTTCCTACTCATACGTGTACCGACAAGTTATCAGTGCATGCGCCCTAACAACTTGCACTTGAAAAGCAGAAATACATTGTAAGATGTTATAGCTGAACTAGGAAACAAGGCCGACAGGTGGCTAATCATAGCCTCGTTTCGAGAGCAAGGCTACCACCACTGCGGGCTACCGAAATTATTGTGTCAAGACTCACAATCCTGAGTTGCATAACTACAAAGACTCCCGCAATCCCACAGGTTTTCGAAATCGCATAGTCTTCTATCGAGTACGATACCGCACACAGCGAACACAGAATTCTGGAGCATCGTCAGACCTCCCAGCATGGCTACCAATGGTGATTTGCCCTCGGACGAGGAGTTCTCACGGCCTGGCACCCCAGAAGGAGATGAGAACAACATTTCAGATCCAGAAGAGACGAACGAGGCACCAAGATCCATACTTCGCAACAGCGGTGCTGTTCCAGCATCACAACCAGAACGACCGATATTACCAGAACAACCAGATCCAGAGAACCTGAAGATAGACGAACTCACACCACTTTCCCCAGAGATCATTGCGCGGCAAGCCACGATAAACATTGGCACAATCGGCCATGTGGCTCACGGAAAGTCGACAGTAGTAAAGGCAATTTCTGGGGTACAGACTGTGCGATTCAAGAACGAGCTGGAACGAAATATTACCATCAAGTTGGGATATGCCAACGCGAAAATCTACAGATGTGACAATCCGGAATGTCCAAGGCCTACATGTTATCGAAGTTACAAATCGGAGAAGGAAGTCGACCCTCCGTGTGAAAGAGAGGGATGCAAAGGCACATACAGACTGCTCAGACACTTATCGTAAGGCAATACTGTACCCTCTATTCTGTATCATGCTAACATCTGTGCACAGATTTGTCGATTGCCCTGGCCACGATATTCTCATGAGCACCATGTTGTCAGGTGCTGCAGTCATGGATGCTGCTCTTCTCCTAATTGCAGGCAACGAAACATGCCCACAACCACAGACATCCGAGCACTTGGCAGCCATTGAAATCATGAAACTCCAAAACATCATAATCCTTCAAAACAAAGTCGACTTGATGCGACAACCCGATGCACAGACACACTACGAGTCGATTCTGAAATTCATCAAGGGCACAGTCGCTGACGGGTCTCCAATCATCCCCATATCTGCACAGCTGAAGTACAACATTGACGCTATCAATGAATTCCTCGTCACAAAGATCCCAGTCCCAATACGAGACTTTACAGCAGCACCACACATGATCGTCATTCGATCTTTCGACGTCAACAAGCCCGGTGCTGAAATCGAAGACCTCAAAGGTGGCGTGGCAGGCGGTTCCATCCTAACAGGTGTTCTCAAACTCGGCGACGAAATCGAGATCCGACCAGGTATCATTTCCAAAGACTCCGCCGGCGCCACTATCTGCAGACCCATCATGTCCCGAGTCGTCACCCTCTTCGCAGAACACAACGACCTCAAGTTCGCTGTGCCAGGTGGTCTAATCGGTGTTGGCACCCGCGTCGACCCAACCCTCTGCCGAGCCGATCGTCTCGTCGGTCAAGTCCTCGGCCATAAAGGCAAGCTCCCCGAGATCTACATCGAACTCGAAGTCAACTACTTCCTCCTCCGAAGACTGCTAGGTGTCAAGACCACAGACGGCAAACCCAACAAAGTCGCCAAGCTGACGAAGAACGAGGTGCTCATGGTGAATATTGGTTCTACAGCTACTGGTGCAAAGGTCATGGGTGTACGGGCCGACGCTGCGAAGTTGGCTTTGACAACTCCTGCGTGCACGGCTATTGGAGAGAAGGTGGCACTGTCGAGAAGAATCGAGAAGCACTGGCGGTTGATTGGTTGGGCTCACATTGTGGCTGGAAACACGGTTGAGCCTGAGGCTTCTTAGGAGGGAGCCTCGAGCATCGATCATGTTAATGTCTACAACGGGGAATATGCGCGACGAGAACAAGAAGAGCACGACCAAGATGCGATATTGCACTGAAGATTCTAGAGGTCATTTGCAAAGGTGTCTTGCTGAGTGTCGTACTACGACAAGTGCAGACGAGACTGCAGTCAGATATCAAATGATATGTGCTTAGTTATCGTGCCTAATTGTCTTGGCTGTTCGTGTAAAATGCTATGCTCGCTAAATTTCCCAAATCTATATGCAAGAAGATGTCTTTTGCTCAAATTTCGTGAAGTCCTTGGTCATAATTGAGCTCTCCAGCTCACCTCACCGGCTCGATCGATGTTCCTCCACCAACCTTTTTGCACTTTCTCCCACCCCATCATAACGCCCAATATCCGACAACCACGACTACTCGCCGTACAAACCAGTCTGTCACTCTGCGCCAGGACCGCCAGGTCCAGTAAATAGGACCTCCCAATGTGATTACGCAGGCGCAATGATGCTGCGGTCGGGTTGGACCGGTAGTCTCTGTGCGGGTCGTACTCTTCTCCATTCGCCGCAGAAATGCCAAGGACACGCTGCTCGTATTTGGTGTCCTTCGTAGGCGATGGCGATTCTGCGAGATTGAATTGCTGAGTTCGTGCCTGTCGAGGAAGGCCTAGACCCCAGAATGCTGAGCTGTAGAAGCCTCGTTCCCAGCCTTCGTTGAGTGGGTTTGAGAGTTGGTTGTTGTGGGCTAGATCGATACGTTCTTGGGCACGGATGGTTGAGTTCTGGAGTTCTGGGTCGTGGTATACAGCTTCGTCGTCGCTCGCTAGGACGAAGATCAGTTTCCGGCTGTGCTTTGGCTGCTCGAGAGTAGTGAGAGAAAAGGAGCTCGTGTCGCTGACAAGCTCGGTCAGAGCCTCGAGGTATTTTGCGAACGGAACGTATCCCCATTGGTATTGAAATTCTTCTGGGTGCTTGTCTCCTCTTCTGATGTGCATGCCTGCTAATAGCGTCTCTTCTCCAAGGATTGTCCTGAGCTCCGTCACACGTTGGGCAACATATAATTGGTCATCTGGTAGTAGCTTGAAAAGTCCTTCGTAACCGACTCGCATTAATTCGAAGACTTCCTTATCATTGAACTTCTTATGAAATGTGTTTCCAAAAGTCGAGCTCCAAGTGCTAGCAGTCACAACCAGGTGTTGGCTCATTCTCGGACACGGCACACGATGGGTTGGGGGAGCAGGTCGGCAGTTCGGTCGTGAAGGTGGCTCAAAGAGACTTGAGTATCGGCCATACGCAAAATGACTATCGTCGATGAAGAACGACCTCTTTTCTCGTTGAGCCAGACCATAGGAGAGCCAGAGGCCAAGTAAGCTGCCACCCAAGCCAGCATCGCTGGCATCGAGGATGTAGATCAGGCTGGACTTACAGACTGGAAGCTGACCAGGTTTCGTGGGTACGAAGTTTGGGTCGAACGGGATCAAGTCGTTCAGTTGAGCTTCTGCGACATCAACATAATTTGGATCTGCGTCGTAGTAGCCTCGTTTGCTATTGGCATCCTCTTCTTGACCTTGAGCAATAGCCACATGGCGAGCGACATCGTCAATATGACTACAGATTTCTGAGTATTCTTGCGACTGGAGAGGGAAACCACGGTTCGAAGGAATGTGGATGGTCCATCTCGAGGAGCCACTACTATCTGTCACTGCAAGCGGTGAAGCATAGTCAGGTAGCTGAGAGTCTTCCACAATTTCATATGCATGACCATTAGTGTGTTGGTAGACTTTCTCTAGAGCATCACTGGGTAGATTGACTCGTAAGCTGCGAATAAAAAGGACAAGGTAAATCGTCGTCGTCACGATGAAGAGCCAGCTGATGTATCGTAAGGTCCGGCGGGTGTTGAGGGCTGGCGGTTTCTTGCCATGTCGAGGCAAGATAGATGGAAGAGCTGGAGAGGGTAATGGACTATGCAAAAGGAATTCCTTCAATGCTGCAGTGTTTCTGGATTGGGTTGGGACTTGCAATTGTTTCGGTGGGCTTGCTCGGCTTGCTAGTAGCATTCTTCTTTCAGGCATACAGATAAAGTGTGTACAAAGTTCTGAGTAGAAGGAATGTGATCGTAGGGCTTCTAGCCTATTCGTCTGTGTCGTAATATTCGTTTCTCGTGAGCGTTTCTATCTGATGTCGTGTGGGAAATGTTCGATTGTGCAGCGATGAAAAGAACAGATTGAGAGCACCAGGCCCGCGATCTTCCGAAATGAGAGACAAAGACACGAATGCTGTGTAACAGAGTCAGATCTCCGGCAGCAGTTTGTTGAGGCCGGGTGAACGTAGGGCCTAGTCAAGAATGTCCAGCATTAAAACAGGCAAAATGTGCAGGATGAAGATAGTCCGTAGCAAAAACGAAAGAGCATATCAAGGGTACATAGAGAGCAATGCCGAGCAACACCAGAAAAGATCACTGATCAACAGGATTACGAAAGACGCTGGAACTTCGAGAACTGCTTGCTGGCGGATACAGACCGATGACTCAAACGATAGCTAGACCAATCAGTACATATCGGTCCTGACAGATGGAGTCAAGACCACAGCCATCTGACATGGTGAGTCTCGCGTATACCCTTGACCGGGGTGATACCCTTCATATCGTCGGCTCACTCCTAGAAGCGGTAAGCAGATCGTGGATATCTGTGCTTATCTTGGCTAACTCTGGTCAAGTCGCACACAAGGTAGAGCGTCTTCATAACAAATAGTTGTGCAGTACTAAAGCACAACAGGTTGCGAGATGTGACTGAAAGGAGATCGTGAGACAAAGTGGACTTTGGAATAGCCGTCTCCCGTCGGCCAGCCTACCTATTCGCTGCCATTCGAAGCTTTCCACATTTCTGAAACACGGACCTCCCCAGTTGTTCTGGCCACTATCAGATGATGCCAAGCTTACGGCATCCTGGCCGCATTTGCTAAGGTGTGTACTTTACGGACCAGCAGAATCCACTACCACGTGGCTTAGGGCAGAAACACAATGCGCAGAAGGGTACCATTTCAAGAAGCTGCTTCTGCGGCGTAGCGATGGAAAGATGTCCTGGAGGTTAACCAAGAACAGGTATCTGTTCAGAGCATCAACATTGAAAAATGCAACTATCTCTTTATTCGTAGAGATTGATCTTTCGGACCATGGACGCCAGTGCATGGAACAAGACGACTTCGGGTCATTACACTACCACTCTACGCTTTTCAGCTTGAAGATGTTTTGCAAAGACATCGTATTAGCAACATCATCGTCTGGCTCCCTGGGCTTCGAGTTGCCTCGCTCATCCCTTTTATCCATTTTCCTATCAAATGAAGATGCCTGTACGGCATGTCGTCAGATATTAAGCAGAAGCAAATCAAAAGTCTAATGAATGTCCGATCTTCTGCTCCAAGCGCCTCCAATCAGCCGTGAGCTCCGTGCTAGTCTGACAAGGCATGGGGAATGCAGAAGAGGTATAAGGTATAGATAGTGGTCGTAACAGTCGTGAGATCTGGTTTCGTGGCGTGGTTGAGGTCGCTGCCTCGGGGCAGATTGTGTAATTGTTCCGGGGTAGCTTTTCTAGCTGATCTTCATGTGCTTGAGGCTGACTCTCTGGTTGAGTTTGGACCTGCGAATGATGACGCGGCAGCATTGAGTGGTGGGACGTTTGCCGTGTACACACTGGAGGATCGCCTAACGTGTCTTTGCCCACGCTGGGCAGGCATAGATTTTGCTGGTACTCTTACAGACCCCGATCTACCTTTGACAAGGTGACCACTTTCGACCTTGTCCTGGATCATTTCATCGAGCATCTTTGACATCTCGTCCACTGATTCACGTTTCTTGTCACCTGCCTTCTGTGGAGAGAGTAGGCTTAGTGGACTGACTCCGGTCGAGGTCAATTTTGTCTGTTCCTGCGCATTAGACGAGGAAACCGGCCCACCCGAGTCTCCGTCAGTCTGAAATTGTGTACCCTTCTTAGCCCTAACTTCGGCAGCTGTGCTCTCTGGACTTTTGTCGGCCACAGATCGTTGTCGCACGGCAGATCGGAGGGCAGTTACTGTCTTCTGGAGGTCAGCAATGACGGCGTCCTTTTCGTCCAGCTGCTTTTGCACATCCAGGTCTTCCTGTCCTGTGCGGCTGAATCCGAGTGACGTCCGTGAATGACTAGATCGTCGTGCCTGCAAAAGTCGTTTCTCCAGGGTGGCAACATATCGATTCTTATCCTGAAGATCTGCCTGAAGGGCTCGATTTTGAGCCTGCAACGAGGCCATACCGTCTCCGAAATCTGCCACATCATCGTCTTCATCAGCGAGCAATGGAAGGTTCGGCATGCCACCACCAATAGAAGTCATCGATGGATGGCGGCTGACTGAAGGCCCAAACGTGCCCAGCGTAGAGTGACTGGCAGATGACCTGACTGATCTCGACGGTCCTATATCGCCTACGGTTCCAGTTGACAACCGCCCATGCATACCAAGTGCTGATGTCATGCCAGAGTTTACGCCTGTCGATTTCGAGCACAAGATCAACCGGTTCAAATGCTCAATGCGCTCTTTAAGGGCTGTACGGGCGAGTTGCATTTCGAGCATTTGCTCTTCATGACGAGTGGCTGCATCACGCTCAATCTGCACTTCTTCGAACTTGTCCTCTTTACTGTCCGTCGACTTCTTTTGAACCTCGAGCTGAGTACGTAGGTTGGCTATTTCAGCCCGATAGCGCTCCAAGAGACCAGCATTTACCCCTGACCCTACCTCTTCCACAGCTTTCTTGGCATGGCTGACAATGTTATTCTTCGCTCTAGCAGCGAATTTCAGGGTATTGAGTGTTTCCATGGTATGGGTGGTAGTAGTGGCGGAAGGACCTCCGTTTCCAATCTGAATCGTGCAAAGGATGGATACAAGAGAGGTGCCTGAGAGTGCAGGTTGCAACAACCGAGTCAGCTTGCTGTCTCTATAGGGGAGGTGCCGACCATCCTTGTCAATCAAGTTGCCGTTTTTATCTTTGGTTGCTGATAACTTCGAGATAACCGTTCCCAGCGTAAGCAAGGATTTGTTGATATGAGCACCCTCCTTTTGACGCTCCTTGTCGTCGGCTGCACGTTCCGAGCCAGCCAGATCGATCAAACTCAAAGTTGAGACTCGAACGCCGCTAGGGAGCATGGCCACTCGTTTGCTCTCTTGAGACATTCCACTTGCCACACGCTCCCTGCTCTCGACAACAATCTGAACGACGGCATGACTTCGCGAACTTCTTGCGTTCCACTGAGTACTACCAGTGCGACGTGCTAGATCGCCTCGATGAATGACACGGAGTAGTTGTGTAGGACTCTGAACAATCTCTTCTTTAAGTGGTGAAGCATAAACACCTCGGCGACTGTCTTCGCGAAGTTTGATCTCTTCTTGTGGCGCGGCAGTCCCAGACACAGGGCCAGCTAACAGATCGTGAATTCTTTCGTTGTAAATTTCGAGATAGCTAACTCTGAGCAAGAACTCGCGATGTGGTGTTTCGCGAATATAGGAGAAGATGTCAGTAATGGCTAGGGGAATTACGCCCGGACTGGACATAGTGCCTTGCATAGAAAACGTCTTTCCAGTGCCAGTCATGCCGTATGCGAAGACAGTCCCGTGATAACCCTCCATGACCCTACGCACGAGTCGTTTGGCAGCCGCATCGTAGACCTTGGCGTTGTCGTCGTAGGTTCCAAAGACATTGTCATAGAGATAATCACCACCTTCCTTGCCACGGTATGCAATCAGTGAACGCCTTCCATCGACCATCCACTCTCCCTCTTCAGCGGCAGCAGCGTCGGGAGTGCTAGTATCTGGCCTGACACGGACACTCACGATCACGTTGCCTTTATGCTCCTTCCCTTTAGTAAGTCTCGGACTGGGCAAAGCTTCTAAGATATCTCTTGTTCGACCCCGATCATCATCGCCTTCTTCAAGCGTCGTGGCGCTGGTCGAATAAGAGCCATTTGCAGATGAACTTCGACTCTGAGGTGGAGAAGGCACACTACTATGTCCATCTGAGGCTCGTTTGCTGGTGGCTAGGGGGACGGTTGGCGAGACACCACCGTTGAGGAGAGAAGGGACCTCGGACAAATGATACAAACTCGAGGCGTCGCTGAATCTAGAGGATTTCCTCAGATTGGAAGTGGTAGAAGTGCTCGTTCGACTTGCATCCGAGGCACGTTTTCGAGGCGAAGTAGGCGACGCCAACGACTGCGCAGTGGAGGGACGGGAGGCAGCATTTGGAGGCTGGGGGAATTGGCCAATACTGACTGTCTTGCGGACAGTCTGAGGTGTTGGCAAGCCCGTCTTCTGCTTCGTGGTGGGCACTTCAGGAGTCGAGCACACTGCACGGCTGTTGGGTATTGCAGATGGACGCGACGCTGTTTTCAGCCTCGACGGGGTTTGTGGCAGACTCTTTTTAGCGAACCGCGACTGAGGAATAGCAGGAAGAGGTGAGGTTGGTGGGTCGGCAGCGGGCCGTGAAAGAACGGGCAGAGACATGTCGTCTCAGCAAGCAGCCTGCGTCGCCGCCAGTGTCGTGAATTTGCTCACGCTACCATCAGCAGAAGCAATGCTTTCTCGGCAAGCTCATGCACACTTGCAGCTGATGACTGATCTTAACTTCGAGTGCTTTCCAAGGGAGAACAGGGGTGTCTCCGCTCCTTCCCAACGCGATATCGTGAACAGAGAGTGACCGAAGGAGTGACTATGGACGTAGGATAGTCGTCTGGAAAGTGCTGCAGCTTGCCGTATTCACCTTCCGATCAACAACTGTAGTTGGGGTATCTCTTGGTTGTGTTTGATAGTATGCCACGTGTGTTTTGGCTCTTGCATATGCGATTCAGAGAGTGATTCAAGTTTGAATTGAATGTATGTGGGCAACGACTGACGAAACACTTTGCAAACTCAGATGATGCACAAGGTACTATGCTCGACGAATGTAGAATCGTGCAAACTCGACGATTCGGGGATTTTTCGTCGACAGCGCCTGGGTTCTCGCCCTCTTCGTCGTATTGACAGAAGCAGGTAGCGCACCACGCAAGTCTCTTCTCGGGGCACAGCGAGCTGGAGACAGTGAAGTCCCCTTTGCTTGTTGGTCTCTGGTGCGCGGCCCAGGAACCAAGTGGGCACTCTCGACGAACTTCGAGCTCGACGCACGGATCATGCTCCAGCAGTTTGTTCGTGGTGCTGGGTGGATTGCTCTTAGTGCTTGATCACATCCTAAGCTAACCTCTTTGCGCCTGGGAGGGATGCAGGCACGCCTTAAGTGTTCGACCGTCATGCATTAGCGCGTTCTTATGTTGCAAAGTGTCAAGCTGTTTCAACTCAATTCGCTAAATCTACCAGCAAGTATTGGCCTTCGTCACCGTTTACTGGCCGCTTAAGCTTCATGCAAGGCTTCACACTGCAACTCCGCAGCCAGACCGATTGGACCAAGAGCACGAACTGTGATTACTGTGATATGCACAATTTCGTTGATCGTCAACAAGGGACTTGCTGTGAGCAACGATCCAGCATCGAACATTGCTCGGCATCAACACCTCTGTGACTGTATGCTCGTGCTGGGCAATTTTATATCCTAGATCCTTGCTTCACAATTCACTTTTTCGCTTCGCGGCCAAAATGCTCCGGTACCATCGTTCCCTGCAGATCCACCACTGGACGAAGTGACATTTTCTACAGTACACAGAGTCTGACATTCAATCACAGTACTCTCGTCGCCGCCGGGACATGCTCCTATCAGCCCAGAAAACACCGTTCACATAAGTAGTGCCGGGCGCACGGTACCCAAAATTTTAGGGCTGGTCTCGAGAACTTCCAGCCACCATTTTCGCGGGCACAGAGTTCGCTCAGAAATGCTGGTGGGGTAGCCAGGACTTTGTCAATTTCTTCTCGTTAAGAATTTTATCCGCAATGCCGCGGTCCTCCACTCAAATGAGTGGTTCCCCACTACTATCCTGATCGTCGGGCGTGTTTTCAAAGCAAATTACGCTGTGCTATCGCTCGGTTGTGCTCGTACAGTATCTTTCCGCACTACATCGCAGTGCAATACTTAAGACGTTTCAGAGTCGAGCACGAATGCAAGATTACTCGTATCGTCTGCTTGAGTCTGAATGCTGATCATTTGCAGTCGAGAACGCTGCTCCTCTTGTCGGTACCTAGTCTACTCCTGTATCGATTCGAAACACGAGTGGTAGCTCTCATTATCGTGTACGAGCAGTACGAGTAGCCACGTCGAGAACCAAATCGATGTCACCTTCCAACATAGCTCGATGTGTTGGGTTTTTTGGCATTCCGTGCTATCTACCACATTGCATCCCAATATTGGACCACGATAATTGTGTTGATCCCATGAGCATCATGCTTTACCAATACCACTTTCTAAGTTCGGAGATTTTCCCTGGCTATCGAACCGGCTCAACTCCCTTTGGGTGGTCCGCACTAGCTGAATTCTAGCTCATAACTCTGATTATCGAGCCCACAATCAACTATATAAAACTCGTCAGTATTAAACTTCGTCAGCCACCAAAACTGTTCAAGCTAACAAAAACCAGACAGATCAGTGCGAAGTTTATTTTCTTTTTTGGGTCCCGACTCGGTTTGAGTTACGGTAGATTGAAATTGACAAGCTAAGGATTATTGTCGTTAGCCAGATCGAAAACTATCTCGACGCATGAAACACCAGTCACATGGTGCACGGCTGACCTACACATTACTGGAGAATCAAATTCCAAGCCAGAAAATCAATCACGACTGCCTGTTACATAACACAAACAATAGATACATTCTCTAACGAGATGCGACAATGAGATGATGCCTCAAGCGGGACGGCGAGAACATCTTTGGACGATTCCAACGTTCCCACCAGGGAAAAACTTTCGGTCCTGAAGTCACATTCACCACTGCGAGACCGGAAGATTTATTTGATCATCGCGTGCACTCCAAGCTCGTATAGATGGCCTCAATGACGAAGTTGTGCCTCCTGTCCAGGAATTGATGGAGAACTCTTGCAGAGTGGATTGTAGACCTTGCGATATGCTGGTTGACTACAGTACAGCTGACAACGAGCGCGGCCGAAGGACGCTGTATCGGACGCGGCGCTGTCGACATACGCGCTGACATCGCCTTCCCTTTGTGTACGCCAAGTAAAGAGCGTGCGCTTTCGCTGCATCTCATGCTCGAGCCGAAATGTCGGTTGCATAAGATAGGCCTACATGTTCTATGCTAGCAACTACAAGGCATAACGAAGATCCTGAACCTGAAAATGAAACGCGTGAGGCGATCTGGAAGATATCGTGTTCGTGAAATGTCTTCGATCGATATACAGGATTCGACGTGTAAGCCCAAAACCCATCACTATATACACTTCTAGATTCGTACCCATCATGACACGCAAATATGCGACAAGATCCTTACATCTCCTTCACTGGTCAACCGTCCGATTGACTCTGGTTTCTCTGTTTCGCTCGCTCCAAAGCAGAGTTGATTCTAACATGATGATCTTTGTCGCCTCCAATAAAATCCCTGATATCCTTGATGTAGCTGAAAATCTCACCTGGACCTCTTTGGACGCTGCTCAATCGTCCTTCAGCCTCGTCCTTCAGTTTTTGATCCTCTTTGACTTTCTCATTATACAGCTTCTCAAACTCTTTTTTATCAGCATCTGCAATCGTAGCTTCAGCAAGAAACATGGCAAAATCTGCCTCGTTTAGTGTCTTGTCTGCATGTGAGGACAGTCTGATAAGTTCCTTCGAATCTTGGTCAACCATGGCTACAGCATCGTGCAGTAGATCGACAGTCTCCTTGATGCCTCCTTGGCCATATAATAGATGGTCTCGATCTTGACCAGGAGGACCATTACTCTTAGATCCGAGCACGATATCTCGAAGTAAGGATGCCTTGTCAGATACCTCGTCGATCCATTCCTGATTTTCAGCAAGACCCCTTACTACAGCGCGATCGAAACTATCCATGAGCCTGTTCGCTCGCTCATCACGCTTCCGGGCCTCCGACAGGACTTGCATTGCCTGTGCCCTGTCAAAGTCCTTCTCGAGCTTCTTCACTCCTGCTGTATCACCATTGGTGTAGAGTATCGTCAGCTCGAGCCTTTTACGCCTCCTTTCTCGCTCAAAATGTGCTTCAGCAACCTTTTTCTGTCGTATCTCGATCTTATCGAATATCTGCAGCATAGTTGACATTGCATCAGTCAGACTGGCCTTCACCATCGCATTGTTGAAACCTTTCAAGTTTTCGCGAATGATACCTGATGCACTCTGTGCCTCAAGATCGAGTATGTCCAGTACCTTGACTCGAAGTGTTTCAAGTTCTGCGAGTTCTTTCTCCAATCTATTTGTGACCGTTTCGAACACAGCATGTGTGAAGCTCTCTAACTCATCCTGATCTTCTTGGTATTTCCGGCCAGCTTCTTCGACCTTGAAGTCCTCCTCAAGGTCAGCTATATCAGCGTAACCTATCTCGTTGTCATGGAAAAGTTCATCGATTCTGGACTGACTCTCGGACTCCCGCCCTGCTCGTTCCTTGTCTAATTGCGCCCTGTGTTTGCGGTTGTCCTTGTCCCAGCTGACAACAGTACCATGAATGAAGCCGAAATCATCCGTGATGACAGAAATTGCAGTATTGATGGGGGCCATCCTTGCATGGTCCTGTATCGCCGTGCTTAGCTGGGACACGTCAGTTGGTAGAAGTTGTCGAAGCGATTCGAAACTTTTGACCATCGGTGGCAACGACTGTTTTCGCTTCAGAGGAGTACCAATTCTCAAAGGCCCAGGCGCATCCGATATTGGAGCGGTCTGTGGCCGTCTGATAGCTTTGCTCTGTTGTCGAAGCAGGCCGATGAACGCTTCTTCCTGCTGTTGGCGAGCTCGTGATGGTGTTGCACTTTGTGTACGGTCTGGAGCCGTTATGGCTAACAGCGGGCCTTCTTGTGACAGCAGGCGTCCTGAGTCCAATGCCTGATCTTGTCGAAGCTTTGTATACGCTTGGTTCACAGGGTTTGTGGGGCCTATTGTTAACGAAGCAGGTTGAGAAGTATCAGCATACCTGAAAGGTGTGTAGGCAGGGCGTGGAGGCTGAAAGTGGATGGGTGCCTGGATTGTGGGAGCGCTCGCTCTGGAAACAGGGTTTGCAATTTCAGGAAGCTCAGAATATGCTGGGCTTACAGAAGGAGCGCGATTAGCATTAATTGAGGAAAAGTCAGGCGTCTCGTAGTCATCAAGCGTCATAGGCGCGTTACTTCCAGGCGAAGGAGGCTGGGTTGTCTTTGGCACAGGACTGGATGATTTAGGTAGAGCTGTTTGAAGAACAGGGGTTGCTGATCTGAGTTGAGCGGGTGTCCTTGTTGGTAGAGGAACCTTTGGTCGACCACCAGGACTGTACTCTGCATCATCACCATTTGCATCCACTACCACAAAACCATCGTCACGCAGAGCCTGTGATGCGTCTGGCTGTGTATCGATCTGTGGTGGTTTGATACTTGTGGTGTGGTCGTCGATTGATGGTCTTTTGATATCTCGTGCTTGTCTCGATACACCCTTGGCCTCTTCTTCCTTGACCTTCTCAGCTGTTCTTCTAAGCTCTGCAAGTTCACTGGAACGAACAAGTTCTGCGGGCTCAGCGTTGAAAAGAACACTCCGAAGCTTCACCTCTCTATTCACAAAGTCGACGACTATTTTCATCTTCTCCTGCTCTTTTTGGGTAGCCATCTCCTGTCGCAGCATAGTAGCATAGCGGTTCAGACTGGTGCGGTATTCGTTCTTCAAATCTTCATACGGATCAACTTCTCTTGTCTCGATCTTGGTTTCTACCTTTGTCTCCAACCTCACGACAGGAGGAAAGTCAGTCTGCGTTTGGATACTTGACACTTCTCGTGGGGATGGGGGTTGAGGTCGTTCTCGAGCAGCCACTACTTGGTTCGGAACCACATTGCTTGTCGAGGTCATCCAAGCGTTCATGACACTATCGATGGTACCTGATCTGGCAGGTGTGCCAGTGGAGGTCGTAGTAGTCGCATCACTGTCCGGTCGCGGACGTTCTGTCAAAGGACCATGATGAGAGGCTGGCGACTCCAATGGTGACCCGATCTGTTGATAGGCATTTTGCGACGACGGTCTAGGAATATCTGCAGCAGATTGCAGGCCCTGTCCATAGCTCTGAGGGCTTCCCCGAATTGGAATCACATGAGCTTGCTCAGGTGTGACAGTGAAGGAGTGCGGATCATGAGGAGCGTATGTGGCTGGATGCAGTTGAGATACAGAGTGCCTTTTTGGAAAATCATCGAAAAACTCGCCAGCACCAGGGTAGTGCTGCCAATCAGAAGGGCCGCCTGAACCGAGGGCGGAGGGACCAGTCGTTGGTATAGAGGATGAGTGGTACCGTCCATGAGATTGTGCGGGAGGAGGTGGATGTGATGAGGTACCATAAGCTTGTTGTGTTGGAGGAGTAGTGTATGGTACCTGCCAGCTCTGATGCTGATGCTGCTGCTGCTGCTCTATAGGTGACACTGGGGCATCGTAGATATCGTGCGATTGCTGCCAGGCTGGAGCTGAGGGTCGATTTGGCGTGTATTGAGGGTTCGAAGGCTCGTAGTGATGCGAGGCCGGACGTTGAGAATATTGCTCGTGAGGGTAGTATTGGTTCTGACCAGCAAGTGGCTGTTGCTGTGGTATAGCGTACTGAGGGGGTCTGGGCGGAGGTACTGGAGGGGCTGGCTGCTGTGGTTGGCTGGTCCAACCTGTCTGCTGTCCAGCCTGAGCACTTGGTGGGCGATGAGGTAGAGCTGGTCTTAGCGCATTGTCCAGACCTGGATCAAGGTACTGGTTGTGGTTGTATTTGACACCCCATAAGGAGGTATCATACTGAGTCGCATTACTTTGTGCTGCGTTCGGGAATCCGCCTGGCGGAGGTGGAGGAGGTGGTGGTAATGGTGGCTGTCCTGGTCCATGGTTGTATCCTTGAGGACCAGGAAACGGCGAGGATGGGGAAGGAGCAACTGGCGAAGACAAGCGCGGATCGCCCCATCCTACCTTACGCGGTGGTGCCTGCCAGTGCGGTTGAGGGGGCCCGGGCGTGTGCTGAGAGAAGTTGTAGTGTGCATGCTGACTATTGCTCGAATTCATTGTCGCGCGCTATCGTCTTCGAAGGCTTTCGTGGTCCGAAAAGACGTACATATCAGTTGATGAGGCAAATGCATTGCTGACTTGCGATAACTTCGATATAATGACTGCAAGACACGCTCTGCGCCCAGCTGCCGTGTCTCGTTAACAGGCTGCAGGGACCGATTGCATGCTCTCCACGCCCCGCCATGATCCGTCCCAGTGCTATTTTGGGCTTTTAGGTTCGGCTAGGTCATGATCTACATATGTTCTTCCCGGAGAGCTTCCCAATCAGTATAGACATCTGACACCTCATCTAATTAGGGCTATCTGTCGTCTCTCAAGTGCAAGATGAGCTCGAGACGCGATGCAGACCTAGCCAATGTGCTTTGAGCAGTTTTGCAAAGGACGCATGGCTATTTGTGTGCAACATCTGCTGTGACTATTCTTGACTCAAATCTATAACAACTCGTCCCTGCAACTGCATCTTGTCCATCCTCTCGAAGACGTCGGTCAACTTCGACATGGGCTCGACTGTGAAGTGAGTCTTGACTATTCCTCGTGCCGCCATGTGCATTGTCTCTATCGCGTCCTTGCGATTGCCAACAGCACTGCCAACGATGCGCTTCTCCTGCACAAGCATAGAACCTGGATCGGCACCTGCGATAGGTACTGGCTCACCCTCAGGAACACCAACACAGACCAAAGTTCCACCAAAGCGCAACATCTGCAAGGCTTGACCGTATGCTGCATTCGATGCTGTACAGACAACCACACCGGCCGCGCCGAGTCCGTCACTGGAGGCCGCCTTGACGTCTTCCACAAGCTTGGCAGTTCCCTCCTTGTCTCTGCTGTACTTGCTGATGTCGAAGAATGCCTCGGCCCCAAGCCCTCGTACAAACTGTTCCTTTTCGCCAGAGTCGATGCCCTGCCCAGGTCAGTAGGAGATATGTGGATCATGGCAAAGTACTCACAATCATGCGGAATCCCATTCCATTTCCAATTTGAATAGCTAAATGTCCAAGACCACCACCCGCTCCAGGAATCACAATCGTATCACCCTGGAATGTTATTAGCTCGGCATGGTCCCGCATGCTGGTCTACTTACTGGTTGTGCACTCGTCTTTTTCAAACCTGCATAGACCGTCACACCTCCACATAACAGGGGAGCTGCAAGATCGCTTGGAACACCATCAGGTATTGGGGTGACATAGTGTGCTGGTCCCAGAGCATATTGCTGAAAAGTGCCCGGTGTGAAATATCCACTGATCTTTCCACTCAAACAACAGGCATCTTTTCCTGCCAAGCAAGGCATGCAATTACCGCAAGTGCCAGCCATCCATTTGATACCAACACGGTCACCAATCTTGACGCCCGTGTTCTCAGCCCCCGGGCCCAGGGCGACGACCTTGCCCACGCCTTCGTGGCCTCCCACTTGACCTGCTTGAGTAGGAGCTGGTAACCACGTCCACCTGTTGCACATGACAGCCTGGTCGCTGTGGCATACGCCCGAGTGTGTGAGGTTGATAAGAACCTCGCCGACACCTGGCTTTGGCGTCTCGATCGTTTCGATTTTGGTGGAGATCTCGCCGGGCTTGTCGTAGACGATAGCCTTGTGATGTGTTGGAACCTCGACAGAACCCATAGTTGCTGTGGTATGTGATTGAAACGTTACTAGAGACTGTGAATAGTTGCAAGTCGTTCGAGCTGCACGCAAACACGAACAGATGAGGTAGCTGGGCCCAGCTCTGCAACTTCACCTCTTTATACGTGAGCTGCCTGCGCACTCCAATCCCGAGGGGTTGTCATGCCTAGGCATGTCTATGCTCATGTATTGCTTGCGGGGCAAGGTAGGGTTTCACACGTGGCCTGTGTACAATTTGGGGAAGTGAAGCCAGTTTGAGAAGTCAGATCCGATGCGGCTGGTATTACTGCATACCTGAGTCGGTCTGTTTCGATAACTTCCCCTCATGTACTGATACCGCAAACCTGTCGTGCATGCAACACAAGCCCAGCTGTTGAGGATCCTCATAGCGAGCCTAGGATTGTCATTCGCGGACCTGGCCAGCGGGCCGAGGTTAATTTGTTGCTCTGCCATAGCAGGCCTCTTGAGAGATGCAGCTTTGCGGAGAGAAAGGAAGTAAGATCTGCCAAAAGAAACATTTTATTCAATGCTGAAAGTTTGAATCTTTTCGCAGCCACATTGACGCAAGCACTGATCTGCCGACGTGCTAGCCCGGTTGAGCAATTGGTATTGTCAACTTTTATTTGAACTTCGCTGGACAACATCGACGAGTCAACGACAATGATCAACTGCTATGCATTTCTTGTCCGGGTAAGTCCAACTAGTCGTTGATGTGATCCCAAGCAATTCAAATTACGACTTGTGACGGCCAATGATATGGTTGCACCCACGCTGGTGGGTGTAGCACAAGCGACGTCGTCGTGGTTCTTGTCCTACCAACTCGCTTCTGTCTCAACCTGCCTTGTCGCGCTCGTCTCTGAATCTGAATCTGAATCTTACAACACCTCTCCTTTGCATTTCAGTCCTGTTCTTTTCTCCGAAGTGCTCGAAGCTCCTTCGACTGTCTGCACTTCAATTAAATCCCTGACTGGTTATGGCTCAGTTCGATGACCTTTAGGCACGGCCCAGATGGACGGTCGCAGCTTCACTCGCTCTGTCTAACCTCGAGAAAGTATCATCACATTGCAACACCTCATCTGTACCGTTTCGTCAACGCTCCCCCTAACTTGCTATCACTTGTCAAGACCTTTGTTGTGCACAATCCTAAATTGTCTCTTCTTGTGAAAAACTCTCTTCTGTGTGGATCGCTGCAACCTAGTCGTGGCTCCCAAAGATCTAGAAATAATCGAAGACAACATCCGACCCGGAATAGGTGCAACAAATCTCGAAAAAACCTGCATCGAACAACCCGTGGTCCTGGTACACAAGACGACTGCACGAAATAATATCCCTCTATTGTCAAAGCTTGCAGGAGCTGAGGTTTGTCATTAGAAGTTGCTTCCATGCCGAGTACTTTGACTACTTGGTGGACAAGTACAGTGATGGACAACCATTTCTCGCGAATCTCCGGACAATGCATGTGCTGCACGTTACTAATAAGAGATATGGATACGAAATCAATGACTACTTGTCCCTCCTCAGACTGTCTTCGACAGCAAGAGTCCCCACTTGCGGATACCACGTTTTCGAGATGTCGAAGGACGGGATTTTTCCACATGTGAGAGAGAGCTCATACTCAACGATACCGGACTCTATCCAGACGGTCTTACCTCGCTTATTAGGTGCTGTCCGAACCTTGAGATCCTTTACTGTGCGATCGGTAACGATAGTCGAGAGATGGTGAAACTCGCAATCTCACTACAAATCTCAGAAGCACTTTTGCCTCTACGGAACACGCTGCGGATGTTCTACCTGCATGATGCTGTGTATACACTTGAGGAACCTGGCAGATACAATGGGATGTCTGTTGGAAGCTTTGAATGTCTGAACAAATTAGAATTTCTAGGAATCTGGCAAGATGATCTGACAGTGAAGATAAAGGATGAGAAGACTTGGTCCCAGGCAGGACCTTTTGTTCACAAACTGCCAAAGTCTTTGCGAACGCTGTACATCGAGGAGACGAACGATGTGCTGGATCACGACTTGGTCGAACTTGCAAGATCAGCAGCGACTCAACTCCCCAACCTGCAAGTGGTCAAAGTCGATCACGAGGTCGGACTTGGCATACATGGAGTTTTCGAAGAGGCTGGGACGAAGCTTGAGAGACTGAAGGATTGTGAAGCGGAGCTGGCATTTCCTTGCTCCTGGTAGTAGCTGTATGCGTTCGAGATCTCCGAAGTCGTAGTTGGGCTAGTCATTGCAGAGCTGGGTCGAACAGGAACGTATACATTAGATGCATGACCATACAAGCACGATCTCGTGGTTGAGATTGATGGCGCGCGACCACCGCGACCTGACGACTACCATCTCCATACATTTGGAGCGTCAAGTCCGCCTTGGACACAATGAATTAGTTCGGGGGAAAACGCAACGTGAATTTTGTGTTCGTGTATGAACCTAAGGCTATAGAGAGCTTGCCTAGATGCGCTTCATTGAGCCAAAATGACTTTTCATAGTCAATTACTGCCTGGGGCTTCTGGCAGGGGCTGCCTGTAACGAGCTCGATGACGCTTGCGGGAGCACGTTCGAGACACGTGCTCCGAACAAAGCCAACAAGAGATTATTCGCATTCTCTGCGATTGACACACTTCTTTCTTTTTTTCATTTTCTTTTTCATTCTGCTGGACAAACTTACAAATCCGGGTCATTGTGCAATATCGACTACCTTTTGGCTGACCTGTCGTCCTTGTTATGGTGCCATGTAATTGGTGCCTCGTGCTGCCAGTATGCCGCGTGGCAGTCAAACCTCCTGCTATTTGTACTGGTTGACAATTCATAGTCCAGCTTGACTTGAGGCTTCAGCTCATCAAGTCGTACCCATCACTTCGTCTGATCATGCTTATACTCATCATACGAGGGCTTTGTCGTTACAAGGCTTTTGCTATTACTTACGGTACCGGCGTACCCTCAATAAGATTGGCGCCGACGGAGGTAATCGCTCAATGTCACAATACAAACGAGCTTGACTCATTCCATATGGAAATTTCTGCTCTGAGCAGCATGCACAACTCTTTCAGGTCGGCAGTAATGTTACAGATGCCACTAACGAGGGTCGCTGGTTGCTGCACATGTAGATATAGGGAGTGGCGCAGTGAACAGATCGTCTTGCGTCTTTCATGTCAAGTAATGTCCGAGAATCATGGCAAGCATTCGTCCAATGCTCCAGTTTCCCGCAAGAGGAGGGCGCTTCGGCAATGTCTCGGCCTCGTTGAGCTTCGGCTCGAACTTTGCGGCTTCTGACCGTTCCAACACGGACGAAGGTGTAGAGAACGTGGGAAACATAATTGCTGTTGGTGGTCGATGTGTGGGCATAGGGCGACAGTTCCATTCTGATATCCTGTCTCTGTCGTTCCATCTCTTAGTTGTTGCAAGCGGCTCCTCGACATGCTCCATACAATCCAGAACAAGTAAGCCAAAAACAGCATCCGACCTAATCCAATTTTCAACCCATTCGCTGTGGCACCGTCTGAGCTTCTTATAGCTATCAGCCACTTTTTGTGCTATGACACGTTTCAGGTCGTCGTCCCTATTCATCAGCATCTTGAGGGAGGTCGTGCAGATCTTGATCAAAGTCTCGTGGTCCAGCTTCCTGTCACCAAGACTATTCAAGACGCGATTTCGGAGTTTGGCAATGCCATACTTGTCGGCCATGATGTACATCTCTATATCTGTGTCTGTTGCACTCCAGCGACGGTCGATCAGCTTGTCAACAGTATAGTTCTCGACGTGCTTGTTCGTTTGCATGATCTGAGACAGAGTTACACTGCTCGCTTGTTTTGACTGCGGTCGGGTTGAGTCGCCGTTCTCAGGTCGCTTGCAGAATCGTGCTTGCGTGTAATCGTACGAGCCTGTGTAAAAGAACTGTATCGTTCTGCCTACCATCCATGGTTCATCATCGTGAAGGTATACGCAGTGATCTTGTGTTTCCTTGAACGATTGCGTCAGTTCTTAATCAGTCACAATTAAGGTCAAGGTATGGAATTTGTTGGTCACATAACTTACCTGCCAGTTTCCACTGACAACAAGGCTGAAGAATCTAGAATATTTACTAAGCACGTCTGAATGTACCCTCCACACATAAGTGCCCAGGCGTATTTCGAAATTTGTGTCCGTCTGCAAGGTAGCGACTAGCACTCTATGAGGCCAGCCAGGCTTCGAGATTAGCCAGGTCTGTGCTTCATGTTGCTGAATAGGTATATCTATAGGAAACGTGGCTGGGTTGGTAAAACTGGCGAGGGGAAATAGGTGGATGGTCGCCCAATGTCCTGTGGTCATTGCTCCAGAATACCAAGTACATCTCACAATATTTTGTGTGATCACTGTACAACATCGGGTTATGCAGACCGATTCAAGTAGTTATGGAAGGCACGTTTGACAAACGCGGCAAATAGGCAGGAAGTAGGCAACTGTCGCCAAACCTTTAGGCTTCTCCACTCACTAACGGAGTTTGCTAAGCATTTCATCACATAAACTCGGCAGAAGAATACGATAGCCATAAACTCAGCCTGGCTCTACGGATGACAGCGTCGGCGACCAGCACAATGTAGAGGACGATCAGATGTGGCCGCAGACTAAAAAGACAAGCTAGAGAACAACCTCTTCGTGCCTTTTACCTAGGTTTTAGCAATTTCCTTTCTCCGCAAGGTGTTCCTGCATTGACCTCATTCACTACTATGTACCTCAACCGTTCATGAATTCCAGTCTTAGGCAAGGACCACCATTCTGACGCGTCTTTTCCCTTTTTCACGAGCACCACCCTTCTCCTCCGAGCTCACACGTACCTTTAGTTGCTGGAAAAGCTCAAACGTCTGGCTGTTCAAGTCCTTCTTCGATTTCTCAAAGACTGTCAGTGCATAATTCTCTGGTTGGAATTCGCTTTCCTTTCTCTCCAAGTCTCCATCCTTTTGGCTCTTTGCATCTTTACCTGTCTGCTTTTTCGGACTCAGTTCGAAGTCCTCAAGTCGCACAATACCTTCAATACCGAACTTCGGCACAAACACGACGATACCATTTTCGAATACTCGCATGACATAGCCGTCTTCGATAACGCCCTCGCCACCCACTTTCACTTGGCGCTGCTTTAGTGCTTGTCCTACATAATACTCAATGCTGGCTCGTCCAGCATGCTGTGCATTACGATGTCGGAAGTTGAGATTGCGGCAGACATTTTCCAACTTGTTCTTGTTTCGGAGACCTTCGTCGACAGTTTCAGAGCCCTGACCTTCGTAGCTGATAGCATATGCTAGTTGGCGATGTACAAGCAAGTCAGCATATCGACGGATGGGAGAAGTGAAATGTGTGTAGATTTCCGATGCCAATCCATAATGACGAAACTCCGGTTCAGCGTGTGAACCACTGCAGAAATACTCGGCACTTGTCATGCAACGTGTGGCAAGGATACGGATGAGCGTGTTAAAGAAAGGATGTGCTGAGTCCACACATTTGTCGAGACTGTCGGCTAGTGCTCTTGACGAAGAGACGTCGAGCTCGAACCCACGCATACGCTTGAGTTGATCACTAAGTTCAGCGAAATTGGAGGCTGGAGGCGTCGCATGCCGTCTGAGAAGTGCTGTTTGAGGAAACACAGACTGGATCTTGGTTGCGACCGTAATGTTGGCAAGCAACATGAATTCTTCGACCAGGCTGTTTGTCTCAAGACTGGCCTTTGTCTTGACGTCCGCGAGAGGATCAGCCGTTTCGTCGCCTGCCATCTCTGATGATTCGATACGCACTTCTGGACTCGAGAGATTGAGAGCTCCAGCTGCCATACGCTTTGCACGAAGCAGCTTTGAAAGTCGGAGCAGATGGCGCATGCCTTGTGTAAGATCATCCTGAGCCGCAGTGTCGTCAATACGCTTTTGGGCTTTCTCGTAGGAGAAACCTTCGCGAGAATAGATCACAGACTTAGTGAAGTTTGCATTCACTATCTCCGCCTCAGGAGTTAGCTCCCAGATAGTCGAAAAGGCATAACGTTCAACATTGGGCTTCAGGGAGCACAAGTCGGTACCCAGTAGCATTGGTAGCATGTCGATACGTTTGTCGACCAGGTAGACGGTAGTGCCACGAGCTGTCGCTTCAGCGTCCATAGGATTGTTGGGACGAACAAAATGTGACACATCGGCGATATGTACGCCAACCTCAAAGTTCCCATTTGGTAATTGTCGAGCATGTAGAGCATCATCAATGTCTTGACATCCAGGAGGATCGATCGAGCAAACCAGGAGTTCACGCAGATCTTGCCTGCCTTTCCAACCAGGATCTGATTTGTCTTGAGGTACTTTCCAGTCGTGACCCTCAGATGGAAGACAGTCAAGTACAGCTTTGGGAAAAGGTCTGTACTGAACATCATATTCCAGCAGCAACGCTTCGGTCTCGGCCTCTTTTGTTTCAAGTTCGCCCAGAGACCTCAAGAAGTGGCCAGATGGGTATCGACTGTCACGATCCCACGCATCGATCGTAGCCACAACTCTTTTGCCAACCAATTCATCCACCTGCCTGGTTCGCATCCGAATCTTCGGTATCTTCCTGTCCATCGGTACTAAGAAGACGGTTTGCTGACGATTGCCAGTGCCGGATCCAGCGTCCACAGTACCAACATATTGCCGCCAGCTTCGTCTCATGACACCTACGACTTTAGCAGTGGGCTGGGCACGATCAGCACCGGACTGATGAGCTTTCTTCACCTCATTCTGCAGAGCCGCGCGTTCTGCCTCCGTTACGATATCTTGAGGAGAGTCTTCATCATCAGCGCCCTCATTCCTGTTCATAACGTCTTCGTCAATGATCTTCGACGAGGGCTGCTTCCACTGGTCTTTAGGCAGAACTTCGACAACGACCACATCACCGGAGACTGATCGGTTACTGCTTTCTCGACCGAGGATAAGGAGTGGCTTGTTAAAGGCTGGTACCTTGACCGTACCCTCCAGATAGTTATACTGAGAAACATGGAAAACACCCTGGTGCAGAGTGCTTTGCTTCAAGCCGGTCTGTACACGTGATTGGGTGTAGTATTCTGGGTAGATGAGCTCCCCTTGTGGTGCTCTGTGCTGGCTCTCAGGGATCAGATCTAGCAGATGCTCTGCATTATCGAGACCACTGATATACTCCTTCAGAGAGTACACTTGCAATCCCTCAGCCTTGGCCTTTCTTCTGTTCTCGGCATCGTTGGTAATAATTACGATAGCGGGCGTACTCTTCTTAGCCATCGTTTTTAGATGAGTTGCGTACCACTCCGCACTTTTCCTGATTGCCCGATCATTCCTGTCGTTCACGGTTTCTCCTTCTCCTCTCAGTACATTGGTCTCGGCCCGAAACTCGTTGAAAAATAGATAGAACCTCTTCTCTTCGCTTCTCACTAAACTCATAACACGGTTGTAGATAGGCAGGGATCGATTGCGCAACTCTTCGAGGACAGTCTGAAGAACAATTACATCGTAGAACGCGTCGCTGTGTTCGAGTAAATCTATGCCTGTAAGCAGAATATTTGTGTCAGGCACAGTGTAGTGGCCATCAGGGAATGTTTTCGTTTTCGTAGGTGACCGCGAAAGAACAGGTTTAGGGACATTGCCACTGGCATCCGCTGCAGCATTTGCAGCGCAAGACGAACATAGCTGCGAAGAGCAGGAAATGTCTTTGCGTAGATACTGCTCCCGTACCACTTTCTGTACACGACCACTTTTCAGAGATCGTATGAAGACTTTGGAAGATATGTTGGCGGTGCTGTCACCCAGACTACGCTTTAGGCTCCTCATCGAGAAGATTGATGGCACAGAATAATTCTCTGATAGCAGGAGAATCAGCGACGTGTGTAGGATTTCCAACGACTGCTGCGAATATTTGTTGCTCTTGTCCTGACGTGCCTGGGTAAGGCATCCAGCGTGAGCTCTTCAAGGCAGGAATTAATGTGGTGCTTTTTCGTGGACAATCGTTATTCAACGAAACTTTCCGCTCTCCAGATAGACAAGCATTACAAGCTTATGTGGAGTATAAACAGTAATTCGCGTGTATTTGATGAGACGCCTTTGGCACCCACCAGTCAACTGGATGCTTTATCTTCCATTGGCGTCGTCCATGTGACGATGAAGTTTTACCAAGACTGACCTTGCTTGGTAACAACTACTAAGCAAGATAAAGAAGAGCTAGCTCATATTGGACGCGATCTACCACATATATCCGCTTATCTTGCAATGGCATCATCGGTGCTTTGTATGAGCTGTCGCGTACTACCCTACTCGACATTCACGTGCGGGTGTTACTGACCTACAACATTTTCGAGTTTCCGAATTCTGCTCTCCTTCCAAACCCAGCACGGCTTCTACCATCGCTCACCATGCTGACCGTTCTGCGTCTTGTAGCCTGCCTGTCGTCTCTGAGTCGATCACTGGTGCATGGGCTACCAACACTGAGTGAGCGCCAAGCTTCTGCTCATAGAGGTGCCGTGGCTAGCGAGAGCGATATCTGTAGCAGGATTGGAACTGATATCCTTGGAAATGGTGGCAATGCTGCTGACGCCCTTGTTGGTACTGTATTCTGCATTGGGGTGGTCGGTATGTATCACTCTGGAATAGGTGGTGGTGGTTTCGTCTTGGTGCGTGCGCCAAATGGCTCTTACGAGTTCATTGATTTCCGTGAAACAGCTCCAGCAGCTGCGTTCCAGGATATGTATAACAACAATACGAACTTGAGCATATTCGGTGGTCTCGCAAGGTATGTTTCGAGCGAAATGCTGCCTCCTGTATATTAGGCTTATTAGTGAAAGTGGTGTACCTGGCGAGGTTCGAGGACTGCAGAAGATACACGAGCAGTATGGCTCGCTTCCCTGGAGCGATGTCATGCAAGGCGCTATTCGCACCGCACGCTATGGCTGGAATGTTACTGCAGACTTGTAAGCGTCTCCGAAGACATCAAAACAGGCTTCACTCTGATCGAGAGCGTGATCATGGTCCTCATCCTGAACTGATACAGCATATAGGGTCAGATATATGCGCTCAGCCAATTCCTCCGCACAAGTGCCCAACTTTCTGTGTGTGGAGCCAGCATGGGCAATCGATTTTTGTCCAAATGGGACTTTGGTCGGACTAGGGGACACGATCTCCAGAAGGAGGTATGCGGATACTCTTGAGACCATTGCAATAGAAGGTCCAGACGCCTTCTACTCACCCAAAAGTGCTATTGCGCAAGCCACTATTGCAGCATTACGAGCAGCGAATGGCACCATGACTTTGACAGACCTGGCGAATTATACTGTAGCTGTTCGGCCCGTCAACAACATCACCTATGGTGACTACCACATCTTTGGTACAGTGAGTACCCGCCTGCTCTCTACCAAGTCCGTTCATGAGCTTGTCTGAGACTACTTTCTGAGGTAACACTCGACAGAGTGCACCAAGTTCGGGTGCCATCGTCCTGTCGACCCTAAATACCGTCTCTGGCTATAACGATTTCTTTACCGCGGAAACCACGAATCTCAGCACTCACAGGCTCGATGAAGCTATGAGGTTTGCTTATGCTGCAAGGACGGAATTTGGGGATCCATTGTTCGTGGCTAATATGTCACGGTATGAGCAGGAATTATTGTTGCCAGCTACAGGAGTGGATATACGTGCAAAAATATCCGATACTCGAACCTTCAATGTCTCTTACTATGACCCATCTGGCCTAGAGTCGCTGGAGACCCCCGGCACGTCCGCTATCGTGACTGCGGATGCAGATGGTATGGCAATATCACTCACTACAACGGTCAATCTCCTTTTCGGCTCAAATCTCATTGTGCCTGAGACTGGGGTGATAATGAACAAGTGAGTCTGCTCGGACGCCTCCTACCTGAAACAGTTTTCCAGCTAACTTACGTCAAGTGAAATGAACGACTTCTCCATACCGGGTTCCTCGAATGCTTTTGGATATATCCCATCGCCGTCCAATTATATACGTCCAGGCAAACGTCCGCTTTCCTCAATCTCACCAGTGATCGCTGACTTTGGCATGAACCGAACGCTATATTTCCTCACCAGTTCAGCAGGTGGCTCACGAATCATCACAGCGAACATTCAGAATCTCGTTAATGTCCTTGATAAGAATTTGACAGCCCCACAAGCTCTTGCTCAACCAAGATTTCATGACCAGCTCGTGAGTCAAGTCAGTTTTGAGTACACGTATGATAACGAGACGACTGCCTATTTGAGATCACTTGGTGCCAACATTACTTGGGTTGCTCCAGGTCAGAGTACAGCTCAAGGTATAAGAAGATTACCTAATGGTACTTTTGAAGCAGCAGGTGAACCGAGACAACTAAACTCCGGAGGGTTTGCTGTATGAAGAACACTATGTGTCCATTCATAGTACAGGGACAGTGAAGAACATGGTGGCTCGGTGATATGGGGACAATCACTGCATTCATCGAAGCGACCTCCAACACGAGTGTCTACGTTATCAAAGGAGTGTAAAATTGCTGTGGAGTGTCCAGAAACATTGCTTAAGTCCGAGTATGTCGACGTGGTGAGAACCGAGGTATTCACAAGCACTTATGCATTTTTGTGCAACTGATAATAAATCACCAAATCATCACTCTTACCACCTTTGGCTAGTAGTACCATGTCTTAGTGAGCTTAGCTAGGCTTTATCGTGCTGTCATTTGATCAGGGGGTGCAGGTGGATCGCGTAAGTATGCAACTACCAGAGACAAACAAAACACAAGCATCGCGATTTACCCGAGCCGACTGTGGGGTTCACTTTCTAAACAAAAGAACGTGATTACCTTCCACGGACATTCCGTGAGATGCAAGAGGAAAGCCTTCCACGGCCCTTCCTTTGGGCAAGAGAAGTAGTTCTTGCCTTTACAATACTTCGTCTTCTCACGTATATAAGCGATAATAGCCCTCGAATCACGCTTCAACATCGGACTGCAGTGCACTTTCACACTTAACAAGTTCTTTCCTCCAAGGGATCCAAAACTCGTACTAGACCATATAGAGATCTCAAGGATCTTTCTCTCGTCACTCAAGCACGGTGCTTTGATCTGGGACGAGTGTTTGTTAATCTCACCTTTTCCGAGGAGAAATCGAATTTCTTCACAATCCGTCGATTGAGATGACAAGCGAACAGCACAAATTGTCACTAGGTGGCAATGGCACCTCTTCACATACACGAAACACATCATCTTCGAGACTTTCGAGAACAAACTCGTCCTTGTCTAGCAATGGCAACGATCTCGAAAAGGGCCACCACAGCCATCCTGACTCTGATCACGATAATCAGCGTGCAATACCTGTGATCGACACCACAGACACGGCCGTGGAGGAGAACGAAAAGGACACCATCTCCCGGGTCGTTAGTGTGACGACCGGAAACGTTGTTGATTGGAATAACGCATCGGATCCACGACGCCCAATAAACTGGACTCCAAAGAAGAAGTGGATGAACATCTCAGTCATATCTGTCCTCACATTCCTTACACCGTTAGCATCGTCGATGGTCGCACCTGCTGTTCCTAGCATGATGCGAGATTTTAGATCAACTGATACTACGATAGCCTCGTTCATAGTCTCGATATACATCCTCGGCTACGCGGTTGGACCCTTGTTTATTGCGCCCCTATCGGAAATCTATGGCAGACTATACATCTACCACGTTTGCAATATTTCGTTCATCATTTGGAACATGGCTTGCGCACTGGCACCAACCTCATCAATTGCTTCCCTCCTCATCTTCCGCCTGTTGGCTGGAATTGCAGGATCTTGTCCCATCACGATTTTTGCTGGCAGTATCGCCGATGTCTTCATCCAGGAAAAGCGTGGTGGTGCCATGGCTATTGCTGCACTAGGCCCGTTGGTCGGACCTGTCATTGGACCAGTTGCAGGCGGGTTCCTCTCTGAAGCTGCTGGATGGCGATGGGTATACTGGGTTATCACCATCGCAGCTGGCGTGACCGCAGTAGGGTCGATCATCCTTCAGCGAGAGACTTACGAGCCAATCCTACTTCAAAAGCTCACGGACAAGCTGAAGAAGGAGACCAGCAACCCGCATCTCCGCAGCAAGCTCGATAACGGCTTGAGCAAGAAGGAGATGTTCAAGCGAGCCATAATTCGTCCCACGAAAATGCTCGTCAGATCTCCTATCGTGCTAAGCCTCTCTGTCTACATTGCTGTCGTTTATGGATACCTCTACTTGCTTTTCACCACCCTCACGCCCGTATTTGAAGGAACGTACGGATTCGGACCCGGACCTGTGGGCCTGGTGTTTCTTGGTATCGGAGTCGGGTCATTTGCTGGACTTGTTATTTTCGGCATAATGAGCGACAGACTGCTCAAAAGCCTGACAAAACGGTCTGGCACCGACGAGATGAAGCCCGAGTATCGTCTGCCTCCTCTGTTACCTGCGAGTCTAATCATTCCGATTGGACTCTTCTGGTATGGTTGGTCTGTTGAGAATGCCAGCAAAGTACACTGGATTGTACCGATTATAGGAACAGCGTTAGTAGGAATTGGGATGATCGGAAGCATGATGGCTTCTCAAACCTACCTTGTGGACGCCTTCACCGTACATGCCGCGAGTGCGATAGCTGCCAATACCGTTTTGAGGAGTCTGGTCGGAGCCTTCCTGCCGTTGGCAGGGCCCAAGCTGTACGATTCCTTAGGTCTAGGCTGGGGCAACAGTCTACTTGCGTTTATTGCACTGGCGTTGTCGCCTATGGCGTGGATTTTCTATCGCTACGGTGAAATGATACGGAAGAGATATGCCGTTGAGTTCTGATTAACGTATAGGTTTGCAATGGACAGCATCTTCAGAACAGTTTAACGATACCCATGATCCCGATGGTCTGTGTTTTTTGACTACGTATGTACTCAAATCGAGGGTCCTGGTGATCAGGACAGGTCAGTTCGAGATTTGAGGCTTGCTGTGTTGCGTGTGGCTATGCACAATAATGGTCAAGAATGTCTGAATCTGAGCACTGAGCACTGAGCACTGAGCACTGAGCACTGAAACACCATGGGTGTCAAGAGCATGAGGAAGTGAATCTCTTGGATGTCTTCGATGAGAGACCGCCTACTGTAGCTTTCCATTGCCACGTGCTGCCAGCGGCTCGGCCAGTGAAAGACATGACGAACAACCTGCGGGAGCCAAGCGATTAGCGCATCGTAGATTGAGCGAGTACGGTCGCCTCGCCTCGCTTCGAGAAACACAGCCATTGAAGCTCATAAGAAGAATTCCTCTTTCATGTTTGATCGCTGGTTGCAGAACTCTGACGCTTGGTATTTCTTGGCCATCTTGCTGCTACTTCAGCGGCAGGAACACAATCACAGCAGTATCAGCCCACTGCTCTTTCCTGTATTGTCGTCATTTGTGCTGACGTCTTTTTCGACCCCTGATTATACAAGGATTCCAAACCACCGTGCCCGCCAGCGTGGGATATGCATCCGTTGCTTCTGCCCATATCAATATCTACGTACCCACTGCTGTTGATGTCATATGCTCACGAATCTCGATTGACAGAAACAATGAGTAACTACTTTGTCATGCTGGTGCTTGACAGATATCTCTCACTTATCGATCGAACATCCACATTTGGAAATCTGGCTGGTATTCCTCTCCTCATAACGACCCAGGTCCATCTATTGAATCACCACGGCTTGGACGCTCGATGAGACCGAGCCTTACATCGTCTCTCAACAGTGAGGTCGCTGCTTGACCAGAAAGAACCACAACTGTTGTCCAAGCGCATTTGATTCCACCATGACCTCTGCCGAGCGGCCTGCCAGTCAGGGCAAGCGACGACATTCGGTTCAGACTCGTCACGACTTCGTTGCTGTAACTTCAGGACAACAGAAACGTCGACAAAGTGTCATCACGCCAGACGAGTCTGATATATCTGTCAACTTTAGCGTGAGTCTGTACTGAAGTTTGCGATTTCGAAAGGCCACCACGGCTGACATCGGTCGTTACACGACACAGGAGCTATGGGCCGGTCTTGCCATTTTCAAGAAGAATGACAAGGAGGTTTCAGTTGGAATAGCAATCCACGATGGAACCTATAGTGTGGACTTCGCGGTTCACCAGGTCTCTGTAGTTGAGGGCGACAACGTTGATGAACACAGCGGTACAATCGAAAATCATGTTATTGGAAGCCTTGCCACCTATCGAAAAGAGCATGTTTGTAAGCTACTAGGCGCAGGTGTGACTGTTGAGCTTGATTCTGCTGCTCCCAAACTATGCTCGCGATTGTGGGCTGAGCTGGATATCGTCCCCGTCGTTTTCAAGAGCACTTCCATACTCGATGACAATACTCCAATTGAGAACGTGGATGAGCTTGCAGACTCGGCAGCACGCAAGTGTTTAGCGTGAGTAAAGGTCTGTAGGTTGCACGTATGGACGAGGCTAACTATTTCCAAGCACCTTTGCACCTACAAAGCAACCACGTATTGCCATCAATCATCACAATGAAGTACAAGTTGATATAGCTGGACAGATCCATCTTGCAACGGCAGAGCAGTATCAAAAATCTGTACGGGAGCCAACATGGAATGCCGTGCAGAAACACATCAAGGCTGTCAAGGACAAGAATCTACGCATCGTCTTCTTCAGTGCCACACCACAAGGTGGTGGTGTCGCCTTGATGCGACATGCACTGTTACGCTTCGTTCGCCAGCAGGGTGTACATATGGAATGGTATGGACTGATGCATGTGTGATATGCCTGCTGACTTAAGTAGGTTTGTGCCAAAACCGAGACCAGATGTCTTCCGTATAACTAAGACTAACCACAATATCTTGCAAGGTGCTGTACCACCTGATGTCCGCGCAACCGATGAACAGCTGTCCAAAATCAGTGATTGGATTACAGAAAATGCAAAAAGGTATTGGCTGCAGGAAAAGGGCCCTTTGAGGCCGCGAACTGAGGGAGGAGCTGATGTGATCATTGTTGACGATCCACAAATGCCGCAACTGATCTCTATCGCCAAAGAGCAGGATGAGCAACGACCAATTCTTTTCCGAAGCCATATCGAGGTTCGAGACGATCTTGTGCAGGTAAGCCGAAGTCTATTGCGCCCAACTTCAACAGACATACTCACTAGTAACAGGACGAAGGAAGTGCTGCCGCTCATGTCTGGAAGTATATGTGGCAGAACGTCCGGAAAGCCGACATGTTCATCAGTCATCCAGTCCGCACCTTCGTTCCTAGCGATGTTCGCCCAGAAACACTCGCTTGGTTGCCAGCGACAACAGACTGGTAAGTCAAGATTCGCCACAACTGGTGCAATACTAACCTCCCTAGGCTCGACGGCCTGAACAAGGACATGCAAGACTGGGACGTCAAGTACTACTTGCACATCCTCCGGCAGCAGTGCCAACAGCAAGGCATGCCACAACTAGCATATCCGAAACGTCCCTACATTACACAGATAGCTCGTTTTGACCCATCCAAGGGCATCCCTGATGTGATCAAGAGCTACGGAAAACTCAGAAAGATGCTCAAGGACTCCGACGTATCTCTCAGCAAAACCCCACAGCTTGTGTTATGCGGCCATTCCTCGATCGACGACCCTGACGGTTCGATGATCTTCGACGAAACCATGTCCTTGATCAAAGACCAGTTCGCCGAATTCCGAGACGACATAATCGTCGCGCGTCTCGGACCAAGTGACCAAATGCTCAACGCCATTATGTCCATGGCGAAAGTCGCCTTGCAGCTGTCGACGCGAGAAGGTTTCGAAGTGAAGGTCTCAGAAGCACTTCACAAGGGCAAGCCGGTCATTGCATCTCAAACTGGTGGAATACCATTGCAAATCGAGCACGGCAAGAGCGGCTATCTTGTGCCTCGGGGTGATCATGATGGTGTCGCGAAGCACTTGTACGATCTTTGCACAGATGATGAGCTGTATCGGCGCATGAGCGACTATGCCAGAACTCATGTGAGCGATGAGGTGCACACTGTGGGGAATGCGTTGTCATGGCTATATCTCGCTTCGGCAGTCTCAGGGACGGAGATGCTGCACCCGAATAAGAGATGGGTCAACGATCTGGCTAGAGAAGCTGCTGAGCAGCCTTATGGCAAGGACGAGCCTCGCCTGCCTCGTCATTTGTCAACCTGAGCATGGCTTGCTAAGCATATTGGGATATTGGCGCCAGTAAACGTATAGAACAAAGACACAGACATAGACATCTGGGAATCAGAACATGCGAGTTTGACAGGCTGAAATTGTTGTCCTTGTGCTAAGCGACAGCTAATATAGAGAATCCTCAGCTGATAGATAGACTGCCAGAGATTACGAGCCAACCCTGGCAGATCGTGATTTATCGCAGATGAACTCGGCCTAAGAGCAGCTCTCGAGGCAGATATGTCGACGGGCCCCCTCGCACTCTTAGACTGTTTTCTGAACATACTCAACAGGCCCCACATAATGATGTCTCGCCTTGAGAACATAGTAGATCGCCCCCAAGATCATCACCGACGAAAACGTCAAACTCGACCAATTCATAGATTGTGGTGTCGGATGAGCCATTGCCGGAAAGAAGCTCATCACCCAGCCCACTGCCAAGAAACATAATGATAGAATGTTGATCGGAAGGCCCAACTTGCCCAGCTGGAAAGAAGAGGGAAGAAGTGGTTGGCCACGGATTCGTCTCAGGGTAACGCAGAAGATCGAGATGAAGTATGAGATTAGCAGTGCGCCCAGGCCGAGAGACAAGATTTGATTGAAGGCCACGGTTGAGCCGATGTTGACCAGGGAGAAGAGGATTGTGAACATTGCGGTGAAGACGACTGCGTTGAGAGGAATCTCGAATCGTGGCTGAACTGTAGCGAACCATCTGTGGAAGGGGACTCCTCCGTCGCGAGCAAAGGCCCAGAGTTGTCGTGATGCCGTTGCCATGTTTGTCATTGCATTTGCGGTTGATGAGACAGTGAGGATTAGCGTCATTGCAGTGGCACCGCCTTTTGATCCAGTTGCGTTGTAGAAGACCTGAATGAAGGGGAAGCCAGTGGGGGTGGCAACGATTTCTTCGAGGTCACCAAGTGTGTAACAGAAGGTCCTATCTCTGGATTAGTGGCGTTAAATGACGGTTATGTACAGGTACATACACTAGCATAGTGAAGCCCAGCACGCCGTTGATTGCTGAGGTCCAGATCATAGCTCGAGGAAGGATCCTGCCTGCATCTTTCAATTCTTCAGCCATGTGCACTGCGGCGTCGGCACCGAGCAGAGAAGTCAAGGGTGTAATGAGGCCCACCAGGACCGACAAACCAGCTGGCGAATTAGATTAGTGATATAGAGTCTGCAAACAAAAAGTTTAGCTTACTCGAATCCCAACCTCCGAGATTATCGAACTTTGTCCAAATTTCGTGTGAGTTACCACGCGGTCCCAACACCCACAGTGGTACCAGAATAGCCACGAAACCACCGAGGTGCAAGCAGAGCACGAGACCTTCGATCAACGGCAGGTGTCGAGCCAGAAAAGTATTGAAGACAAAGACGAAAAGTGCCATGGCCATAGTGAGCAGAGTACCGTGCCATCTTGCGTAGACGTAGGAATCATCATTCAGTATGATAAGACCTTGTATTTGTGTTCCAGCCAGGAAGCATCCAATAGCTACTCCACTTTGCCAACCCAGGGTACAGAGCCAGCCGATGAAGTATGAAAGTACTTTCTGGGCACGGCGAGGTGCAAATTCTGTTGATGTGTGAGCTCAGAAACCCGAATCCGCCTGACCAGTGCGGTACTCACAATGAGGTACGTGTAGATGAGCCCGGCTGTGCCACCATTGAAGAGCCCAAATGCAACGACACAATGTGGCTATCAGTTCGTGGTCCATGATTTCCTAGAAGGTGACTTACGAAAGCATGGTTTGCCACGAGCTCATGAGGATCATTGCGAAGCCCATAATAGAGAGAAACCCAAAATTACGCTTTTCAGGACAAATCAGTCACGATCCTGGCATCGAGTCAAGCATGCTCACCCGTAGCTCCTGTTTCCTGCCCAGACGTCGCATGTGTTCAGCGTCTCTGGAAGTACCGGCCTTTTCCACAACGACGACATCGGCACTAGCAAGCTCTGTGTCGTTGAGTCCATGGTTGGTAATCGTTGTTGACTGTAGCTTGTCGTCCATGGTGGTTCGAAGCCAGGTAGAATCAGGGAAAGCCGATGTGAAGATCAGAAGAAGGGACGGCTTCTACGATCTTTACCTAGAGTTAGTTCTGATCACACATGCGCAGGTATTGCAGGATTGATGAGAAGGATGACTCCGAACTGAAGCTGGAGGCTTTCGACTCGGCTCGTAGTACTAGGCACTTTGAAGTAGCGTGTACATGGTCGCATTGTGCCAAGGCATCTTAGACTGACCAGGACGGGTGGATGCTACAAGGATGTGAAGCAGCTAAAGTCCTGGCGACACATGCTGACCAGCATGTCCTGAAGATCGCTTCTTGTATTAGCATGACTCTATCGAGCGGTGACCAGTCCAGCCCAGTTGACGAAGCGTCGAAAGCAGCTCCTACTCCGTGTGTCAGCACAGATTGATCATAAAGCAATATTCAGCTTTCATACCCACCTTGCGAATGGTCATAACGCACCATGTGTTGATGCTGCCGTGGAGACGTGACAAGAGTGACTATGGACCATGAGCCCGCTTGCCTGATAGGTCAGGGAAGCCGGAGAATTCGACACTTGTTCGAGATACAGGACTTTTGAGATGATCAACGCAGCCAAGCGAGTAGTGAGATGCATTGAGGAGCCTGGATGCCGATGGTGGTGGTGGTTGAAGACAAACCAGAACCTGGTCGCGCCTGACAAGCGCCGCAAGCACCGGGCCGGCGTTCCGGTTCAAGCAGGTTCAACCCCGATTCTCGACTTCAAGTTCGTGCAGACTTGGCGGGACTGCGACGCTGAAACGAACTGATCGTGCAGATTGACAAAGCACGATCGGTGCAAGATCAGACCTGCAACATCAAGGGTGTAATACGCCCGCCATTGTCGCAACCACACAGTACTCTCAGTACTACATGAGAGAAAAATGTATTATATTTTCAGGCAATTCAAAAGACGCTGTCGCACTGCCAGTGATGGAGATATCCCAGCAACGAGCACGCCAACACTGAATGGGTTGAGTCGCGGAACATGCCACCACGATACCTTGCTCCGACTCTGCACCGCACTACCTGGCGCCCCTTGTCTGACCTAAGACTGCATTCACCATGTCCTGCCATACCACAGTCGAAGAAGGCACATCCCATACAGATGCTAGCGGCGCACTAAAACCACTCATCACACGGCCGGACACATTTCCCGGCTCAGACGCGTGATTTGACGTTGCGGTTTTGTTCTGCCTCCCTGCACTTCCCCTGTGAACTTTACAGGATTCTTGGCTCATCAAAATGGCTTCAGAGTTTGACGAGCAGAACAGACACGAAAGACCGGATTCATTCGGGCACAAATCGTACTGATGGAACTGCAAGATTCAGCTAAGAACTCACAGGTTGTTGGCAGTAAAAGGTACTAGCAGGCGCCGCAAGCACCAGCTTCGGACGTATTGGACTTGTTCTTTCTTGCAACTCCTCCCGTGACGTGCTTATGCTAGCGGCCCAGAGCCTGGCTGTCACTACGCCTTCTCGTTACTTGACATCCTTGGTTTCGCAAGCAGATCACCGTGCTTAATGTGCACGAAATCCAATCCTCTAACAACATCGGGAATCTGCCTCGAGGACCATCGCATAGCGCGACTATGGAAGCTCCGAATTTAGGTGGTGATAGATGGTTTGCCATCAGCAAAGACGACCAGAGAGGAAAGGTGCTGGTTGTTGCCATTATCTGTTGTGTCTACTGTCCGATGATACTTGCTCTTCGGACTGTGTCTTCGTTGAAACACCTGGGCATGAATGATTTTCTGGCTGTGGCTGCTACAGTAAGTCGAACACACACCGCAGGCTCTCGATTGCACTAACTGGCTTGCTTAAGTTTACTGGAGTCATTCAGTATGTAATCATATTCGCTGGAGTTGCTCGTGGGCTTGGACAGTCATTTGATGTGGTCAGCTTGTCTGACGGTCGCGCACTTGGGAAGGCACGTACACGATCTCGTTTGCAGGCCACAAGTTGTTACTGACAGTGAAGCAGCTGGTAATAGCTTCCGAGCTTCTCTTCTTCGCGACCCTCGTCCTCACCAAATGCTCAATCGTGGCTCTTTTTCGGAGACTGTTCAGCATCGACATGGAGAGGCATCTCATACTCTGCGATGTGGTGTCAGGCATGTGTGTCGCATGGGGACTGGGTGTAATATTGACAGCCACAGTCAACTGTGGTCCGCTCGCACAGGTTGGCTACGAAAGGCCTTTCTGCTCGAACCTGGTGTGTCCACCTTCTCCGTACTTACATATCTCAGCATCTGCTTACATATGTCAGAGCGGAAGATTCACTGGCATAGCAATCACAGACGCGGCCAGTGAGATCCTGATCTTCATTCTGTCTGTAGTTGTGGTGATACCACTGCAGATGGCCGTTGCGCGGAAAGTTACAGTCGTTCTCTCTTTCTTACCAAGGCTTGTGTAGGTCGACTCCCAATCCCTCAAACAGCTTGCTAACCTCCGTACAGCATTATCGTCCTAATTGCCTTACACGCGCAGTCCGTTCAACGGCAGGTCACCTCTTCAAGCCCGGGTACGAACCTCACCAATGCAGTTGTATATCGACAGGTTCAGCTCATCTATAGCATTATCACCGCAACACTACCAGGTATAAACCGCAGCCTGCGGTTATTCAACACATCGATAGGCAATAGCTGGTGGCAGACAACCTTGACGTCAAGCAATGGGAATCACACAGGAACAAATTCGAAGCGCTCGCTTACAGGAAGAGAGGGGATCCCATTGGACACCATTGGTAAGAGTCGCACGCGTGGTACTGCGTCAGCCATCAAGACAAGGTCAAGCGACTCGAAGCCGATCAAACTGAGACCAGACCTGAGCGAGTACAACATCACGACTTTCGATGCGAGATCAGGTCATTCTCATGACAGCACGGACAGCGAGGCTAGGATAATCAGAAAGTAATCACAATGGCTTATTGAATATAGCGAGTCTGCAAAGACACCATGAAAAATGTAGTGCATCAACTCTTTCCTGATGCAGAGGACTTTGCCATAGAGGCGACTGCAAGCAGCTAAAGTCGTTCCTATGCCATGCTGGTCCAGATGATTACACGTTGGTACCAACATACCACACAATGAACGGAGGATTTTGTCCCGACGTGCCATTCCTCGAAGAGCCTTGCTCGCACTTCTGGTATACTCGAGCGAGAATTGTCCACAGAAGAGCATGAAGCACTTAACCTTTCGCTAAACGCTCGGCAGGAAGGAGACACGGCAAGTAATCCACTTAGCCACATGCCACTCAGGCTTGCGTTGATGTCGCACTAGCGCGGACTAGGATGGTGTAAGTGGCCCCGCTTCGAGGTTCAGGCACAACAGGCTCGCTTGCTGAAAGTCCTTGGGATGTCATACACAAGACTCCGGCGACCGTCGTTTGCAACACGAAATTCGCGCAGTCGATCAGGTTCGAGTCGCTAGACCGTACTAGTAGTACTTTCTGTCGAGATGTCCCGCTACTCCATTTTCGTGGCGCCGTGGTCTATGAAGGCGGCCGCGCGTGGACATCGCCCGTCTTGCATCGCGAATAAATTTGCTATCGATCAAGTGGTCAAAAACACACTTGGGACTACACACAGTAGTAGGAAGAGCTTCTACAGGAAACACTACCGCAGAGGTTGCTGTGGTCGAACCAGCTTTACGAAATCTCGATTGTATCTGACCGAGACTTTCGGCAGTCACGACGCGTACACCTCGCGCATTCTTGCTCGCCAGTATCTTCGAACCAAGCATTACATGAGACCAATCCTGACTCAGCATTGACGATCCGTGAATATTTGCTTTTATTTTGCTTTGATGATGAAGATTTCTGCCCTTGCCGAGCTCGAGTATCCAGTATTAACCACTCTTTCACGTTGTCCCTGATATTTCCCATCAGCGGCTTCCATAGCCTCTTGATGAGATGCCCCTACGTCTCGCAACACACAAAGACCTGCCTGCTATAGTTCATGTCTTCACCCAGGCTTTCTATGATGAGGAGCTCAATGACTACTTCTTTCCTTACCGCAAGCAATATCCTGATGATTACATCCGGGCCTACTACCATGTACTCCTCGAGAGGTGGTGGGGCTACACAAATTTATTCGTCGTGAGCTACGACACGCCAGAGTCTGGGTCAACTCTGCCCAATGATGAAGTGCTCACAGGTCCCAACGGACAAAAAATCACAGGCGTCGCACAATGGTCGAGAGTCGGCCTAGGCAGCGAAAAGCTCTGGGGCATAGGAGGCTGGTGGGATCTCAGGAGATACATCCAACCACTCGTCTCGCTCGCCCTCCGCATCCATAGAGCTCTCATACCAAACCGTGCCGCACGCATGCCTACCACAGAAGACCCTCGACCAATGCAGAAGTGGTTGTTTGGATCTACCGTATACCCATTCATACAGCAGTACTTCAGCTGCCGTCCAGACCATTGGTCGCTGGAACTCCTTGGTGTCTTACCTATCTATCACGGTCGTGGAATTGCTACGAAACTCGTGCAAGAAGGGTTGGACCGTGCCAGAGAGGAGCAATTACCCTCCGTTGTGATAATGGCAGCTGGACTGGAGGATTTCTATCGACGTCTTGGATTTGTTGATTTCGTTGGGTACGCGTATGAGCCTGACCTGACGGAAACGAAGGTGGACGAGGACGGCAAAGAGAGGCAGATTATCAAAGAAGTGAATCCTCTGAGGAGAAGAGGTATCGGAGGGGGAGGCATTGCGTGGACCGAAAGCAATAGCTGATCAGAAAATAGAAGAACGAATGAGTGTCTAAGAGACGAATGCGAATGAGTGTGTACCACTCTCTCAGCACTAATGATAAAGGCTGCACAAGGCAGGATCGGTTTCGAGTGACATTCGGCATCCTGCGGTCAGTCGCTTTGTCTGAAGGACCTGCAGCATTCCACCAGGTCCAATCTCCTGATTGCGTCGGCAGTAGTCTATACACGAGATAAACCGGCGTTTCCGCACGCTAGAGACCATAAGTCTTCGCTTCTGGGAGTCAAGGATGATGGATTCTCACGACTACTAGGAAGGTCTGTTATCTTTGCCACATTTCGAGATGACAGCAGAAGCCTGTTTTCATTGTTGCTATGTGCTTTTCCCTAATTGGATTTCTGCAGCAAATAGTACATGACTACGGTACGATGAGAACTTTCATCGATCCATACGTAGATGAAAATCAGAGTACGAAAGACGCTCAATTTCAACAAACTCTTCAGGTATTTACCTCTGAGGAACCCCTCCATTAACTCCGTGGTTTAAAACAAGAATATCCTCGCCGATACGAGACGAATTCCGAGCCTCTGAGAGCACCTTGAAACATCGATGGAAGAATCGCTCAGACTAATCACACTTTTCTGACGTCCTGTCCTGGGTCGGCCGTCCCCGCCGAGGATTGAGATTCCGTCCTTGGACGTGCCTCCGGCACCAATGTCGGTGCTATCCTCCTCTTCTTAGGCTGGTTCCCATCTTCTCTTTCGCTTTCGCTCGCCGGTTCTACGTCTCTCTTGCCAAGTACACTTCCGCTGATAGAAGATGCAGCACTGCGATGCCCTGGCTGCTGGATTCCTACTCCCATTGGTGTGTGTGGAGGCGTTGTCATCGATGGCACAGCAACTCCAGGTATCGAACTCAGGATTGGTGTAGGCATATTCCCAGGTGGGTTGTACACGGACGTCATTGTCGCAACAGACGACTGCGAATTTGATCTTGCAGGGCTTCCTGGCCTCATCTGAAAACTGGTTGATGAGGGTGCAGGAGAAGGTGCTGCAAGTACTGGGAAAGCAGGAGACACTTTTGCAAGCCCTGGTGACGCTAGTGTTGGCGTAGTCATAGGTGTTTCCTTGCCAGCTGTGGGTGCCAATAATGTTGTTGACACATTTGGATGTGGATGCTTGTACGTGGGATGTTCTCCAGTGTAGACGGATCCAAGCTCTCCAGGAGCAAAAGATAAGGTCGAGCAGAAGCCATCACTCGAGGACATTAGCAACGTTAATCCATCGTTCGACCACGCCAGGTCTGTGAATGTAGCATAGTGCAGATTGCTCACGACACAAAGTGGAATGGTCTGCTGCGTATCGTAGAGGAGAACTGCATCTTGTGTGGCTACAGCGTAGACCATGCGGTAGGGCAAGGCAAAAGCCGGAGGTGGACCACTGTTTTCAGTTTCGCCAGGTTTGGGTGATGATGTAGGTCTACTTATCTCACTCCGTACTGAATCGGAGTGCATAAGCGGAGGAGGTTCCATGAAAGATGTAGAAGGATGAGACGGGATAACAGCCTCGGGAAGTGGGAGTATTGCTTCGCTTTGTGAGGAAGTATCAATGGTGATCTGTTGGGTTGGTTTGACATGGTTTCGGAGGGCATAGAAGATGGGTGAGCATCTTACAGCAACCGATGGCTTTTTGTGACCTGGCAGATGAGCCACTGGTGGTTTATTGAACCCAGCTCTTGTATAAATATAGACAGTATTTGTGGTATCTTCACTGGGTCTGCCAAGGTCGCCAGGCAAATGATGGAGTGATTTGTATTGACCGGAGGGGGTAAAGAGCAGACTGCCGTCCGAGGAAAAGGTCAGCCTGCGGAAAAAGGATGTCAATGTTTCGTTGTGGTACATGTTGGTATTTCGAACGGCAACGCCCATAGCTGCATTCAAGCTTGGTGAATTGATTTCTTGTCTGACTGCAGGTAAGGGTAGTGAAGGCGCAGGCGAAGCAGATCGACGGAGAGCAGGCGATGACCCAAACGACGATCGTCTACTGGACGCTGTGAGAGGGGGATCCATAGGCAGAGGTGTGGTCATTGGGGTTCCTGGGTTGGATGGCGCTGGTGAGGCTATGGCTAGGCCTGCAGCACTTGCGGTTGAGGAATGCCTGTGCGTGGTAGGATCTACAGGAGCAGGACTCTGTGTTGATATTCTTCGACCAGGCAAATCCATCTTGTTAAATTTCCCATGTGTTGACAGCGTACAGCTTCCGTCTTTTAGTTTCAAAGCATATATATGGACTGTTCGATCCGATGATTGTGTTGCAACGAACTCGTTCAGCGGATCCCAAGCTACGCCCTGAATGTAGTGGTTGTGCTCAGCTATTGCTCGGATAGTATTACCTGAGTATGTCTTAGTTAAGTCCGCCGCAGCTCTGGACGAAGCTTACCGGAGTGTGAGTCGATGATTCTGGCAGTATTGTCCATGGCGCCCGTGATAAAATATCTACCGTCTGGCGACCAGGCAAGATCATATATTTCAGCTCCTGTGTTTGTCCGGCAAGTTGTTTTGATCCGCCAATGCTCTTTGTCATCTGCATGATCCTCACCCATGCCCAGCATGGGTGCATCAGATGGGGTCCACAGAATCACATTCCCGTCGTCGCCGGCAGAAGCAAGCATTTCACCTTTTGGACAGAACCTGGCGACATTGACTGTTTGTGTATGTCGAACCAGCGTCGACAGGAACGAGACTTTGGCATCTTCCCCGTCTCTTTCGAGCTTCCATAACCGAATATTGTTATCTGCTCCAGCTGTCGCTAATCTACCTTTCCCGTGAGGATCGAAGTGAACGGAATAGATGGGTAGGCTATCTTCATGCCAGGAAATCAAAAGAGGTGCAGCCTTCATATTGTAGGCATTCTAGAGGTCCAGCAATTGGGGTAGGGAGAAATCTTATAGCAAGATGTACGGGTAAGGTTAATCAGAGATCACATTATGAGCAAGGAAAGCACGACCGGCCGCTGGACAATTGCATGCATGACCAAGGCACGCCAGAAGCACGTTGGAAGGGGAGAACGGCCCCTCAGACGCGTCGACAGATGGCAGCTCTCTCATTGGTCGCGCAGACACGTCCAACACACCACTAGCCTGTTTCCGTGCCTCGACCACGTTTCAAATCCGGCCAAGTAGATGGAAGAAGAAACAGGCAGGTCAAGCTGTATTCCTTCGTTCTCGTCAGCCATTAACAATTTCGAGTCCTCTTCATGCTCCGAAACACTTGTGACATTCATTTAGGTATAGCTTTAGGCGCTGTTTAGCTCATCCGTGCCTCTTTTCGCCTCATTCAACGTGCTACTCTTACAGTGAAGGTGTAACGCGTCCAAGCGCGTCAACAAGCTTAACGTTGTGTTGCTCTCAAAATCGCCTTGACCAAGTCTGAACTCACTGACTTGAGGTGTTCAGGAAAGAAATGCGCGTGATCTCATTGACCAATCCCAACCCCGATGAAACAACCCTTGCCGTGTATGTTTAAGATGTCTGCGTTTCGCCGATAGCATAAGTACACCGTCTTGAGAACACCGTCTGGAGAGAAGGAGTTGAGAGTGAGGTGAAGACGACTAGAAGCTTTGTGCTGATGGTTGAGCAGGCTGATGTATGTTAGTAAAAGTTTCAACTTTCCGGCAATTCAACTTACAGGGCTGTTGATCATACTGTTCCTCTGATTTCGGCCCTTCTTGATGTGGTTCTTCAATGCACTTGAGTCGAGAGGTTTGAGCAGCTCGAAACTGCATAGCAGATTCGAGGATACAGACATGACAGCACCCCAGTTGTCAAATTCACCGCAGTACTGAGTTCGTTAGTGGATATCTCATCTCGGTATCGTAGAACTTACATTTGGAGCGGAAAAGACAGTTACCAGCAAACGATCGTTGAAAAACTCATAGCCATCCTCGACCACCATGTGCGCTCGACAGACAAGATCAAAGTCGTGACGAGCGAGAAAATCAATAATCACCTTCTTGCCAAAACAATAGCTGACGCCTCTTTCGTTGCTCTCCCAATCCTGCTCCATGTCTGCTGGATCACTCCAGAGCAGATCGTTCAGTAGCCCATAATCCGGTACATCTGTGGGTCGCGCAATATTCCTGATGTCATCCATGTGTGACAAGCTTGGTGACAAGCCTCCATGCACACAGAAGATCTTGTCGGCAACAATGCTTGCGATGGGCATGCAGTTGAAAGTATCGATGAAGCTTTTCCAAACCTTGATGTTACACCTGCGCTTGCACTCGTCGTAGAATCCATAGACACGCGTAACATTGGCACACTCATGATTTCCTCGCAGCAGAAAGAAGTTTTCGGGATATTTCAACTTGTAACAAAATAGAAGCAGTATTGTTTCCAAGGACTGCTTACCTCTGTCAACATAGTCCCCCAAAAACAGGTAATTAGATTCTGGTGGGAAGCCGCACATCTCAAACAGTCTTATCAGGTCATTATATTGACCATGGATATCGCCGACAATTTTGACCGGAGCGTTGAGCTCGATGAGAGCAGGCTGCGACATGAATACCTCTCGAGCTTTGGAGCAGACAGCAGTGATTTCTGCATTCTTCAAGCAGACCGCTTTGGTAACCTTGGTCGAGTAGCCCGAGTCCAAAAGGCGAGAGATCATGTCATCTAGATCCGGCTCTGACAGATCCTGAATTGCCATGCTGCCACCTGGCGAGGCACCTGGCAAATCTGCCAGTCGGGCTCGTAGGGAGGATCTGGTATCAGAGGCACGCGGAATGACCTGACCTTCTCGTTTGATTAAAATACTTTCGCCAGCCTTCTGAGTGGCGGAGTGGTGATGCGCCATATGTGGTCCCTCGTCAGACACGGCTCCAACCTCGCCAGTTCTCTTCGCCCTGTTCACGTCTTTGTGGCCTTGACCAATGGTCTTACCTCTGGTAGGTGAGGGAGGACGTACTGGAGTCTGAGTCCCTGGTGAGGGAGCCTCGTCGTCATCGTCGAACACAGACGTTGGACTTGCAGCAGAAGTGGACGACTCTTTGGAAGTAACACGATTAACCTTGGAATTGACTGAGCCCGAACGATTGGATCGAATGGAGCCTGTATCTCCACCATCAAGACTTGTGCCGTCCAGATTCGACAAGGCAGAAGCCGAAGCTCGTGGGCTGACTGGGTCCTTGTCATCGCTTGACTTCATTTTTCTACGCACAGAATTGCGGAGACTCTTGCCCTTGCTTTCTTGAGTATCGCTCTTCGAGAAGGAAGGATACTGTTTGAGGCCATCGGGTACGAGGTTTGAGGTCGATCCATTGTTTGTAGGCGTGCGAGCTCCATCGCTGCCTTTTGACTGACCCTGACCCATTTGCAGGTAATTGGCGCAGCGCTTGAGACCAGGCAAATACTTCTGTTAACTCAGGTCGGGTGGGGCTAGGGCGGTTTTAGCAGTGAGAACAGCAGAAGCTTAGAGGACTTCGTTTTGGCGGTTGGAAGCGGTCAACTTTGAAGCGAGCACGATGGCTGTGCTCGGTGCCGGATTTTATCGTAGATAAGGAAAATACGCAGGTCGTAGGTCGACGATTCTACGTGTAGGATAGCAAGAACGACGAGTCGGGAACATAGGAAGGGTATGGGGGTGCTCGGTCGACTATAAAGAGCGACTGACTCCTGCGCTCTTACTCCGTCACGTAAGAGCAGGAAACATATATCGATAAAAGACGTGTAGATTTAAATGTTGATCTCGGATGTGCAAGTTATTCTGGCGCAGTCTTGATCATTGGGAGGATGACGAAAATGCCTGGTGGATGGTGGATCTGGTGCAGACTGAAGAAAGCGGTGGAGGCTGCTTACCGCAGGCTAGGGCCGACTCAGCCTAGAAGCTACCCCTTACTGAGACGTCGAATTCCTACACACGTTTCTCAGGTTATCAGCGTGGGTTTTCTTAAGAATGGCTCAAAGCACTAGTGGTCGCGATAAAAGAATGATGGATGATTATTTCTGAGGCAGCAGGCGACTTTCAACGACAAAGCCCATTGAGTGATCTGATAGCGCGAACGCCCAGGAAAGCTGTGGCAGGTGGCGGTGCTTGGCAGGACAACGAAACCCAGTAAAAGCGGCCCAAGCAGGCCTGGAGCAGGCTTGGGATGTCTTGCCGACCCTTCAGTTCACCGGCACTCGCTTCCTTTCCTCTCCTTCTGCCTGAATTGTTCTTGTCCCCCTCCTTTGCAGCACCTCTTGGAAGGCTTGTTCGCGTCGAATCAGGCAATCGCAGCTGGTATTTATATGACAGCTCGTTTGCGTCTTTCGAATAGATTTCAGCAGAATCCAGGTTCATTGGATCACACCTGCGGTTCTGGTACCAGTACTTCCCTAGGTCCTCGTTCCTATACGGGATGTGTTGTGCTATGTTTCAACCAAAAATTGCACGTGCAAAGCTTGACTTGGGCATCAAGGACCGGAAAGGAAGCTTTCTTGTACTCGAATTCACTGCTTGCAGATGCCTCAGGCTATCTTGACTATATTTCTGGACAACCCCCACTATGGTTTTCTCAGTTGGATGTGACTTTCGGGTCGCTTCTTGCCCATGTGCTTTATTCTTTGGACCCTGAAGATCCATAGTGCTACGTAACTTTACGTGCTTGTCTAAGAAAAATAGAAAGAACGGTCAATGTGTTTGCTGAGAGGACTTATACAACTTTGTCCAATACTGTAACCTTTCCACAGCTTGCTACCTCTTCGTAACACAGCTTAAACTCAGTTACAAGCAGATACTCACTCTTGATAGTCAAGCACCGACTATCACTGACTTCCTCTTTCCTTACCTACCCTAATATCGCTCAACCGCTCACAACATGGAGCGGAAGAACCGTCCTACCTCCATTGGAAAGCCTCCTCATCTCCCACAGCCTACGGTAAACTTGTCCAACAACGTTGTTACAGCTACCCTGCCCACAGGCGAGTCAGCCCAGGTGCACCTCTTCGGTGCTACAGTGACCAGTTGGAAAACCTCAGATGGAAAGGAGAGGTTGTTCTTGTCAACTGCAGCAGACTTAACAGGCAAGAAACCGATTCGTGGAGGTGTTCCAATTGTCTTTCCAGTCTTCGGTCCACCTCCTAAAGATCATGAGACAAGCCAGCTACCCCAGCATGGATTTGCACGAAACAACACCTGGGAGTTTATGGGAAAGAGCAGTAGTGAGAGCACGGACTCGAAGAGTGACGACAGTGTGAAGCTAGACTTTGGTCTAAGCAGCAGCATGCTGTCCGAAGATACGAAAAACAAGTGGCCATATGAGTTTGGACTGGTCTACTCGGTCACTTTGAGCAAGAGCACCCTCAAAGTACAGCTACAAGTGCAGAACAAAGGCGAAAAGCCATTTGATTTCCAGTGCCTCTTCCATACCTACTTCACTGTCAATGTAAGTACAAGATGAGCGAGAACAAACCCACATACTACAGAGCTAACACATCTCATAGGACATCTCACAAACCACAGTATCTGGTCTTGAGGGTACACAATACATCGACAAGGTTCAGAAAGCCCAAACGTTTACCGAGAAGCACGATGCCCTACCTATCGAAGGCGAAACAGACAGAGTCTACACTACGCCAGCACTACCACCAATCGTCGTTAAAGAAGGCGGCAAAGAAACTTTGGTTATAACTCGAGATTCGCTTCCGGACGTCACAGTATGGAACGGCTGGGTAGACAAGATTGCAGGCATGGGTGACTTTGAACCGAAGGATGGTTGGAAGAGGTATCTTTGCATTGAGCCTGGTTCTGTGAGCAGCTGGACGAAGCTAGAGGCGGGTGAAGCCTGGGAGGGCAGCACAGTCGCTGAGGCTAAGCTCTGAACGACGAAGTATAGCTACGTAGCCTCAAAACCTGCACTATCGCAGCGGGAGGTTACGAAAGCTCACGACTTTATGCATGACGAAGACCACGTCGATGATTGCAAGCCTGCACAGAGATCACCCCTGTGCACATCAAGCTAGCAACTCTACCAAATTACAATAGAGCTATAGAAAATTCTTTCAACGACTACGCAAGACCACACAAATCACGGTCTTGCCAGTATCGCGTCCAACTACGTACAGCTCATCATCGATTTTAGTCCTTGTCATCTAAAATTCTCTTAGGCACTACACCCCTAACCCTATCTACACCTGCTAATTCACCACGTCTCCCCTCTATCTGGTCCTGCACATTGAGCTTGTTCCACAATAAATAGCTCGTCGTGATTAGCACTGGCAGACCTATGATCAGGCCTGTCCATCTTCGACGCAGAGATTTGAATTCGGCGTTTCGTAAGAGCTCATCGCGTGACATTTCTGTTGGACGCTTGGCTTCAGCGCCGGTTGGGACGACTCGAGGCGCTGATGAAGATGGCATCGATGAAGGCGTGGGCAGTGGTCGCGGTGGAGACCGGCTCGCTGGCGATGCGGATGATACAGATGGTTGTGGTGGTGAAGTAGCAGCAGACTGATTCTGCACCCCCGAGGGTGTTGTGGACGGCGGTATTGGTTTGGAGGATGTCTGAAGGAATGCTGTGGACTGATACGACGGTGGACCATTTTGGTGTGTGGTATTCAAGTTGCTCTGAGGTAGAACTGAAGGGGACTGCTGAGTGGGTGGAGCTCTCGCAGTTGAGCTCTGTGAAGCAGTATGCATATTATGTGCTGAGCCAGCCAGGGGCTGTTTACTGCGAAAAGCTGAGAAGTCCCTCACAGAGTAGCTAAGCGGATCGACTGTTCTAGATGGTCTTGATGGTACCTGCTTGGCTCGCCCTTGAGATTGCGCCGAATCAGGGAACGAAGACAGACTATAAGCTTTGAACGCCTTTGGTGGAGTGATAGGTATCGCGCTTTTTCGGACCTTGATACTTGAGGGTTTCGGTGGTGGGAAGCTAGACATATCAGTGACGCCTGCGCCTGATACAATGTCGTTAATGTCTATCTCTGGGCGGTTAAATGCAGCGCGGTCAGAAATCTTGTCGGCCTCTGACACAACCGGACCTGGATCTGCTACCCCAGAAAGAAAGGAATCGAGGAAGGAGGACGGTTTCTGTGCTGGTTTGTCCGATTTCAGTGTAATTTGAGACAGTTTCGTGCTTCTTTGTGCAGGTACATCCTCCGGTCTTTCGGGAGAACTTGTCTCCTTTACAGCTGGACCAGAAACATTGGTTGGCGAAGAAGTGAAATCACGACTTTTTGTGATAGCTGACGCATCGAGAAGAGGATCGTTCTGTGCTTCGACAGACAAGTCACCCTCTGAAATATTCCTCTGCTTCGCAGTACCAAAGGCTGTCGCTTGCTGGAGAATCGATGACTCTGATACGTCGCTTTTTGGCTTCGACCTCGACTTCGACGATTTGCGGGTCGCAGATGAGTTGGTCAACTCCAAGAGATCATTATTTTCTCTCTCGGTAATTTTGGTCTTCTTCTGAGTAGCAGTCGTCCTTGCTGAAGCCGTCTTCTCGATACTCCCAATGGTGCTGAAAGAACGATTTATCGAAGTTTGATTGATTGATACAGCATCTGGCTCGGTGGTTGACACCTCTTTATTTGCTTTCCTTGGCCTGCCTCGTTTTTTGATCACCAATTCAGTGGCCATGCTTGCCTTTTTAGATACCGAAGTCTAGGTTGAGTGGTGGCTTTTGCGTACTATGATGACAACTTTATTGAACAGAGGCGCAAGAGCACGCGTCGAGAGGTTCGTGGTGGAGACTGACGACTCTTTCTGATTGGCAGACAACTTGTTTCAGGGGTTGGACAACATTTTGAAATCGACTGACAGACTTCCTTTCTACACGTAAACACGTGTTTCATCCTTTTACAGTCCGTCTGTTCCTCTATGGAAAGTGAGTCCTTGTCGCTTGACTCGACCATTGGACATAACAACTCCTACCTGGTTGTGATCGCCGAACAGCGGAGCCAATCATTACGTATGCAACCAATACTCCTTGTGGTTAATGCATCTCCTTCGCTGTTCCATCATGAACAAACAACGTTGATGCATATTGAAGACATTGAGAACACTGAAATTGTTGCTAGGCATGCATGGTTCAACCACCTTATTCTGCTTGAAACACCCAAGCTGTCTACGATATTCAAACTGAGCATTTGTTGACATCAATTAAAACTACAAGCTCGGCAATGGATACAGAATCCCGTACCAACTCCAATATAATGCTGATGTGCATGCAACGTCTATCTTGAACACTATGCTTCAAACCGCAGGATCTTGGGGTTCTTGTGGACGAACCAATAACTTGAGTCTTGGTCCACCCTTTTTAGGGGTTCTCTTTGGGGACTTCTCCTTCGCTTCGACGTCGACTGGAGGAGACGACGGATTGGCTTTTTCTGAGTCTTTCGATACTCCCTTATTCGCAGTAGTTGGCTTTGGGTCATCTTTACCCTCCTTGCCTTTTCCTACCCGCCTTTCGTCACATTTGCAGTACTTCGTTATAGCTGCATTTAGATGTTCGGTGAATTGGGCATCATCGTCCCCAGTATCGCGTGTTGTTGCCGCGATTTCCGCAAACGTAGCGAGGAGTTCGGCTTCGTTAAGGCACTCAAGCTTACACTTGGATGTCTTATCGAGACCAGGTAACGACTTCTTTGGTTTCTCGCCAGGCCTAGCGTCTGCGTCTGTTGAGTCATCTATGCCGCGCTTCTGAGGTGACGCCGAATTATCAGCCTTCAAGGTGGTGGCTCTAGGACGAAGAGTCCTGTGCGATTTTTCAATGTCTGTGTTCCCTTTCTCCTGTGGACTTCTCGACTTCCTCGATTGCTGTGTTTTCGTTTCTCTCATATCTTGACGGGGACTGGCGTCTGTTTTCTTCTTTGGTGTCCTCTTCGTTGGTTCCGTGGCAGCTGGCGGCTCGGGACTACTTGATCTGACGTCGTATTCATGCTGTGACGGGCCATCAGCCAACCTGCTCGACTGCGTGGCCTTCACCTTTCGCTTTTTGGCCGGGCGACCATCGTCTTGCTGAGAGTCGTTGGTGTTCTCAAGACTCTTGCGCGTCGACATCTTGAGTATGATCTTGCTTTTCGGGGCAATGTTATCACTCGATGCTACTGAACTCGCTGTTGGACTGGCAGTGCGAGCACGTTTGTTGCTTTTACCTTGTGTCGAACGTTGAGTTGATGGTGTACCAGCTTTACTACTGGTGGCTTGAGAGCTTCGACCTATGGGACTCCCGGAATTCGTCTCCGGCTCCCTCGTGCTTTCCTTGCGTCCAGTATCGCTCCGTGTACCGTTGTTCTTCTTCATTTGTTTATATAGCTCGTTGCCACAATCAACATCCATGGCTTTGGCAGAGGGCTTATGAATTCGTCCAGATCTCCTGGGCTCGGCAACAGGCGTATTTTGATCCGCTTGTGAGCCACCAGGCGCTTTTGCTTTCTTCATGTTGCAGACCTTGCTTGGTGACAATGATACGATCTTACTGCTCGCCCTGGTTGTTGCGCTAGTTTGAGAGCACACGGAAGAACTACGAAGCTGAATACTGCCAACGTAGTCCGGATTAGGTGTGGTGACAGCAGTAGGCGTTGTGCTTGCTGAAGTATTCACTAGTGGGTCGGTTGTATCGCGCAGAGCATCGCATCTATCTGATCGAGTAGAGTATATACCCAGATGAGCATGTGGTGTAGGCTTAGGTACTCGAACCATTGTCGTAAGCATCGTTGATCGCTTGCGGACAGCAAAGCTTTGTCCGACTTGTTCGAGCATCTAATTTAGATGAGGCTGTTAGGGCCACGATGCCAGGAAGGATCAGTCCTGTTTGCGGAGCAAAGCGATGGTCTTCATTGTGCTAGATCACTCCGAGAAGAACAAAGCTCTCCCTAGCGATCCTCCAAAGGTTTCATGCCAGTTCTGCGGCGGCGGCGAGTAGAGATATGCCAGTGGTATGTGTTTTGTCGGCACAGTCTCGGTGTTGTTTGCTCTTGTCCATCCTACACTCGGTAGCTGGAGCAGCAACTGCAGCACCCGCCACAGATTACTTTAAGAAAGGGGAACAGGAAGGAGAGACAAATGCTTTGCGGAAGGAATTATAGCTAGATGCTGTAGAACAAGAATCTGTGTCTCCAGTTGTGGACTACTATATCTACACTGTTTGATGCTCCTCCCCAAGTCTTGTCCATTGGAATCAATACCAACTTTCTTGCGCTTGCTAAGTCCAACTCTGCCGTCCGTTATCAACCGTCACTCTTTAGACGTTCTGTGAGCCGATAGCATCAACGACTTGTCAGCTAGTCCCGTATCATATCCATTGGTGAATTCTGGGAAAGTCTCAGTTGTTGTAGCGAGTGCGGGAAACCTTCCTTCTTGAGACAAATGAACACGGTTCAGGTGCACCACTCTATACAACCTCACCACGAGTGTTCGTGAGTCGTCCTAGCCACAACTTCAGGATGAGGGTATTGGGCAACTTTTTGACGCTGGCTTTGTTCGCATTTTCTACACCAACTGTACTGGGCGCAAGCTGGACGTTCACGGATGCAACAGTGTCTGTGCAGAGTAAAGGCTCGGGTGTAGGAGGTGCTCGAAAGGAAAGGTATAGACGTTCAAGTCATGGTCGAGTGATGTACTAATTGGAGCAGCCTCACACCTGGCAAGCCATTGGCTAAACCCATTGAGTTGGGGTCGAGCGACAGCCTCAAGATTGTGCTCACAACTCAAGAAGGAAAGACTGCCAAACGACCGCACCAGGCATTCTTGCTACTCAGAGATGGCGCCTCGAATCTCGACCTTTCGTATCCACTAAGTGTCAAGGAATCAGGAAAGGCCAAGGTCGACTTGGTATGAGGACAAGAAGGCATAATTCGAAAGCGCTGGCTAATGGGGCATGTAGACACAGAAAGACCTTCCTACACAATTTCTGAGGAGCAATGCAAAGATAACTGCGCATCTGGTCGTTGCTTCTTTCGGCTCTTTCACCGGTTACAATTCTCTCGCTTTCAACCTCAATGTTGTCACGGATCAGAACATACCGGCTAGTACGACTGAGAAAGCCCTGAGATATGGGAAGTTGCCAGAAATACACCACATCTTCAGAAGTGATCCTAAATCACCTAACATTTTGATCAGCATTGTCTTCGCACTTGGAGCAGTCGCGGCGTTACCCGTCCTGCTCGGTGCAGTAAGTTCCAATATCCATCGAAGATCAAGTGCTGTTACTGATTGTTCTAGTGGTTGTTCCTTGGGGGCAATGTCAATCATTTCCAGAAGGCCCTGTCAGATGCACCCGTCGCTCATGCCTTGTTTGTTGGCTCAATCATAGGTCTCGAAGGCATACTGTTCATGTATTACTCAAGCTGGAACCTCTTCCAGACATTACCTGCTCTATTTGCAGTTGGCATGGTAACCTTCATCAGCGGAAGTCGCGCTCTTACAGAAGTCCAAGATAGGCGACTTGCAGGTCAACGATGAACTATGACCGCGTTTTTGTATTATAGATGACTTCCAAGGATAGACAAAACAGATCGATTGTGCATTTATGTAACCCATTGCGAGTGGTTTCCTACTCAATAGATCGTATGATGCGCCCTCTCCTGTTCCTCGAAATTTTTGAGGTCAACTCAAATGTTTACAGCTTTCAATAGGTACAGACAGATGCGACGAGATCAAAGATATTGTTAGAGATAGCCGAAAATTCAGTGCCTCGCAGCATGAGTTGTGGACAGTCATCGTGGTACTGTACTTCTGACACTCGAGAGATGTGCTGTGCTGTGCTGCCAGCGTCGCATGTAGAGAACCTGAAGACGGTTTAACCATCAACGTCGTTCGTGCCGACCACAATAAAGTCTTCGGCTCCAACGCCGTCTCACCGCTATTGGTCAACATACCTCGGGACATCCAGTCTTGAGAGAATCTCGAAAATGCTTTGAAAGCAGCATTGTACAGAGAATCCGCCCTATGTCATTTCCAAAAGTCGCTTTAAGCCAGGAGATCTGTCTCCAACTCATGTCCCTGCACTTTGTTTCGAATCCTCACATGTGGCTGTCATGTCACGAGCAGCAATTCACATGATCTCGCGCTCGCGCTCGCGTAGTCCAAGTCTAGAATCTAACACAGAAATCGACTCATTACGCAGAGACCACCAGCATAATGCTCCCAGCGATGGACCTAAACCACTTGAAAGCTCGAACGAATCTGGAATATCACCTGGTGTACAGTCAGACAGCCGAATGAATTTGACCTTCGACACACCTTTGCCATCGACCATCAGTGACAATTTGAATCTCAATAATTACGACTCCCCGTTCAGGTGGTCGCGAAACCGCAAGAACATATGCCTCATCCTTTCTTGCGCCGCAACATGGGCAGCTGCCTACAGCGCAGGATCATATTCCATCGCCTCGGGACCTCTCACTGCCAAATTTAACATATCTACCGAGACATTTCAAACTGGTGTGACAACATGGTGTGTTGGTTTTGCGGTAAGCCCTATGTTTCTTGCACCACTGTCCGAACTCAATGGGCGAAGACCGGTGCTCTTGTTCAGTGGATTCATGTTCTTCGTTGCACAAATCGGGTGTGCACTCACAAACAGCTTTGCGGGCATGCTTATTGCTAGATTCTTCGTTGGTGCTGGGGCCAGTACATTTGCAACAATTATAGGGGGAGTGGTGAGTGACGTTTACCATGCCGAGGAACGCAACACACCCATGGCGTTGTACTCTGCGTCTGCATTGGCAGGTACGGGTTTTGGACCTCTACTAAGTGGTTTCATCATTGGTCGGACGACCTGGAGATGGGTCTTCTGGCACCAAGTCATCAGCTTAGGCATGATCATGGTCGCCATAGCCGTACTGTTTAAAGAGACGAGAGGGTCGGTGCTATTGAGTCGGAAGGCGAAGAAGATCAATAAGTACTTGGACAAGTTGCAGCACGAGCAGATTGGGGACTGCATCTCCTCGTCTGAAAAGACAGGACCACAGTCGATGGATCTCAACGTACGCTACGAAGTTGCGGCTGACGCATCTCGCAAATCCTTGGCACATCTACTCTATTTGTCACTTACCACTCCATTCAAGCTCCTCGTGACTGAGCCAGTCGTGTTTGCGTTCTCCCTGTGGGCCGCCTTCGCGTGGGGTTGTCTCTACATGCAGCTCAACGTCTTACCTCTCGTCTTCGAGACCAACCACAATTTCAATACCCAACAGCAAGGATCAGTCTTCACCACTCTCATCGTAGGCACACTACTAGCTGCAGCATTGTCCATCGGCCAGGAATCAATTGCTCGAAAGCACTTTCCGAAACTGCTACAGGCTCCGGAAGGACGTCTATACTTTGCCTGTCTCGAGGCTGCATTATTGCCCATCGGCCTCTTCTGGTTTGGCTGGACATCATACTCTTCTATACACTGGATTGTCCCCTGCCTCGGTATTGGCTGTGCCATGATGGGGATATTCTCGATCTACCTTGCTGTTTTTAATTACCTTGCTGATGTTTACCATCGGTATGCAAGTAGCGCTTTGGCTTGTCAAAGTTTCTGTCGGAACATTTTGGGGGCTGTGTTTCCTCTCTTCTCACGGATTCTGTTCACAAGACTAGGGTTTCCGGCAGCGAGCAGCTTATTGGGTGGTGTGGCGGTGCTGTTAACGATTGTACCATGGATACTCGTATTCAAAGGTGAGACGATAAGAGCGAAGAGTAAAGTTGCAAGTGAAGTTATGAAGGTGCATGGCTCATGATGATATCTGTCGACTTCGTGTCTCTCCGAACCTCTAAGTTGCTACTTGTCTTCACAATAGATATATGCTGCGAAAGAAGTTCCTGAGAGCCAGGACTTCCTTCAGATCTTCAGAGGCCGCTATCTGCTGTACACTCGGATCACGATCGTACTCGAAACGCTTCACACATATCTTAGAAGAGTCATGTCCTCTCCAGCGACTTTGCGCACCACAGACTCAACCAGCGACCCTGAACTTCAAATCAACGGCGGTGCCAGCGAGCTCCGTACAGCGGAGCGTTCAGCTCAGGGAACCATCACGCTGAGACACGATGCCACTGCTCACAGTCCGTCAGTACGAGCGCCTGTCGCACACGGTATTTCAGCAAAGCCCAGGAAACCACTCATTACCTTGTCCAAGCATGCCGGAAAGAGCGTGAAGAGTATTTCAGCGAAGCAATATATCGACGAAGAGGAATGGGGGGACATGGACGAAGGCGATACATCAGATGAAGAATTCACTTTGGTCGAGCACGATGATGCAGAAGCTCTGATGATATACGACAGTCAAAGGCTACCAGTCGAATATGCTTATGGCAGTCTCCTCCAAACGCGACTATGTACAAAGATTTTGCGTGGAGATCCCTGCAGACAGTGCTTGCCACCTGTGACAGCACCTGGTGTGATCGACGAGCAATCTAGTGGAAGCGATGAGCATGTGAGGTGGGCGGATAATACTCAACGATGTGATGTGCAATCGAGCAAGTAAAGTTTGATCAAGAAAGACGTGGGCAAGGAGATATTCAGGCTGCTTGGCCACCCATGTATTTGAACATACGATATGGAGTAAAAGGTCGGGAAATGTCAACAGTATATTCCGGGAAGTGGCGCTCCAAACAGGTCGCTCAGCTAGTCTCTATTGAACAAAAAACGAAGCTTACAGTCTACGAAGTCGCATCTACCCTCGACTAGTCTTTTCGTTCGCCTCTTCGCCTAATGAATCTAGGTAAAACGCTCTATGCCCACACCAAGGAGCCCACAAGGACGAACACAAGTCCAGCTCTTTAAACCAAATCTCAGCAAACCCCAACCTTTGACAAAATATTGTGGCCCTTTCCACATCTCCTCAAGACACGTACTCCCTCCTCGCCGCGAAACTAATAACCTTCTCCCCCAAATCAAATACCGCAAGCACATTATTCAAGAACACATCTCCCAAAATATTAACCCCTCCCAAAGCCCCAGCACTTTGTATCCCACTAATACAATACCGTCCACTGACGTCAAACCGCTTAACCAGATCCTTCGGATTATGCCAGAACACTATTCCGTCAATCTGTACTCCTAATGGTGGCGCGACGGCGTCGCAAGTCACAACGTAGAAGCCAGAGGAGGGATCGATGAAGGTGGGTGGATCGAAGAGGGAGTTGTAGCGCTGCGCTAGGAAGTTGGGGATGAAGGAGAGGGTTTTGCCGGAGTCGAGGATGTATGCGCCGTTTGCGCTGCCGGGGACGATGCGGTTTGAGATCATGGTTGGTGAGGTGGTATTAGTGATGGGTATGGTAGTGTTATTGTTGTCATTGCCTTTGGGCTTCCTGCTGGGTTTTCTGTTATTCTTGCCACGTCCTCTGCCTGAACGGCCGCGACGTGTCAGGGTATTGCCGTCGGGTATCAAAGAGCCTGCAGGTAGCATCACCAGACCCTCAATGCTCATCAAGTAGTACCTGAACTGATCATCCCCAGACAGTACGTCAATCTCAGTCGTAGCAAATCGAAGATCAGTCACGCCAACCAGATCAGGCTGTGGAATACCACCAATAGTCAGGAACCCTCCAAAGCCACTTCCATTCTCATCACGACTTAGTGCCAGCGCGAAAACGGGCTTCGTCAATTGCTGCTTGAAGAACATGTTGTCGATCAGACTCGGATAGATGATCTGATTACAATTCTTGCCCTGGCCACCAGGTCGGCAGTACACACCAAGAGTGGGGTTGGTGCCGACGTATGCAGCCGTTAAAGCAGGGAAAGCCAGTCCAATGATACCGCTTGTTATCCCGTCTCCTTGCCACCCTGCTTCTTCTGCTAGCGAGATTTGTTGCTGGGAGACTGTGATGCCGGCGAGGGTCACGTCAACTGTGCCGAATGTGCCGATCAGGAACTCTCCATCGCCGTATGTGATATTGGAATTCTGATCTTCGATCGATCGGAAGTTGCTGTCAGGGGTATAGGTTGGGCCGAAGTAACAACGCTCCCGAGGGATGCGTTTCCGGGTGATCACATCGAGGCACTCAAAGGACGAAGATGCAACCCACGTATCTGCGCTGCCGGTATCAAGGACATGGAGAAAAGACTGTCCACCAATCGAGATGGGAGCAAGAAATGTAGCGGCCGTCGCGCGAAGTATAGCATAGCCCTTCTGATAGATCCGGCTTTCCGAGTCCGTAAGCCTGGAGGAATTGAGAGAGACTGGGCCCTGAGCTCGCTTCACGTTGCGAAGGGCTCGAGACGAATGCTGGAGGTCATGCTTGCTGCGACGCAGAGAGATGATCTTTACGGCAGTGGAGTCGTCGAGTCCTGCGCTTTCAGCGAAGCTAGATCCGACCTCGATGGGACTTGCAAGCAATGGAATCAGGAAGAGGCTCAAAGAGAGCAGCTCACGAATGTTGACCTGCATTGCTCGTGTGCATGACAAGGACGTGATGGTGTGAAATTTGGTGCAACCATCTGTGTATGTGAGTCGAGACATACTCCCTTGGTTAGTAGCATGAAGTCATGGTGTAGGTATAAGATTGGACTCACCTTGTACAGCCCACAGATCAGTCAATGCAGCGAACTCGTCAACGAGTCGGCTGAACATTCAGTGCAGGGTGTAAAAATATGCTGTGGCACAGACCTTTGTTGAAAGACGATCGTCTTGGCTGGAATGCTTCAGGTATGCTGTAGTTAAGAGAAAGGGAATCGTGAAGATGTAACATTAAAACGAAAAGCACTGCATTCAATTATCCGATACTGCTCTGATTGCGCTCAGGTATGTGCTCTGTCCTCTGCTTGCACCTGCCTTTGGATTATGGTTCCTTCCACCGTGCTAGCTGATATTTAAAACCACAATAGCAACACCAACACCAAGACCATGGCTAGCGGGCCGCATCGCCGCTCGTGATATCGTAAACGCCATACACATGTCACCAAAAATCCAGGTGCTAGTCCAATGTCTTACAAACTTCGAGGGTATCACAAAATCAGCGTTCAAGGAAAGGTTCCAAACAATGTTAATAAATATTTGAGTAGCTGTACAGAGCCAGTGGCAGGATAATATTCCAGAGTAGATGTAGTATTTAAGAACTCACAACGTATCCAGATTGTTGACCCTCTCTTTACTGTTATTATGTGTCCAGGTGAGAAAGTCGAAACGGTCTTTTCCTGTCAGAGAGGTCATGGAGGCAAACGCCTTGATCTTTGTAGGTTGTTGCTGAGTGTATGAGTCGAATTTGGGCTCGAGGATAAGTGATCTTCGATATTGGTTATGGACATTGCGATCTCCAGCTGCTCGTACGCGAACGCATTCATCCTGCAACCAGGTCTGAAGCTCATCAACCGAAGTCAACTTGTACGGTATCTGAAATCGTTGTAGATCCGAAATGATTTCTGCGGTTCTTGCATGTTTACCGAGGTTGATTACAGAGATGGTACCGTTGCCAGTCTGAAGCTCGCGCATGGCGGGGTTGCCTTGATCAGTAAAGATAAGATCTGTCCTGTAAATGCCAACATAAGGCAGACAGGGAAGAGCAGCGCTCTCGAAGCGCCTCCGAAGGCAAGCATAATTCTTCTCGTGACTGCAGATTTCTGTGTGATAATCATGCATCGACTTCGTCTTCTGTCCAACAAGTTCCCATGTCTTTTTGAGGCGTAAAATAGCTGTGGTGTTCAGCGATGCATTAATGGTCATAAAAGTTTCGTAATTGTGTAGCTCAAGACATTTGGAAGTTACTTTGATCCATTGCTTCAGTAGCATCGCTCTCTTCTTAGTATCCTCTAGCTGCAATATCGACTCAACTACAAGGTTGTTCAGGTCTGTGGATAGTTGAGCCATGGCTCGAAGGTTGACAGCGAGCGAACTAGATGGCTTAGTAAACTCGCAACCAAGTAGCTCCTCCGGGAGTACTGAACAGAAAATCGCCGATGTTTTGATGGTAATTTGACGGGCCAATTCCATAGGATCGAATTCTAGAATACTCAGAGTTGAGGCACCCATCTTCCACATCTTCAAAGCGTTAAGCTGACTCTTCGACAGAATTGAGGGTGGCGCCGGCTGATCGGGGTCGATTTTAGATGAACCGACCGTGTTGGTTTTGCCCATGGCAGATAATATTCGGGGTACAGCCGGAGCATGAGTAGTGCGAACAACATGAACCAGATCCAGCAGCCGGGAGCCTGCTGATGGCAGCAACTGCGTAACCTTTTCCTCGAAGAAGCTTGTAATGTATGGTATAGTGGGTTCGTCACAATCATGGCGCCAATGCGATTCGAGCCAGCCTTTGAAGACATTGGAAACTCTGAGCCGGACAGGATGGGAGATTTTTGGGCAAGCCTCGATATACTCAAAACGAGCAACTAGTGCTTGAGCAAATTCGAGAGGGTTTGCAAATAGTCTGAAGGTCAGATATACCATAGTGACGAAGCCTGAATTAGGTGTTGCTTCGTGCGACGTCAGCCGTTCTATGATGGCGTTGAGGCTGCCACCAATGAGACGGCCTTCGGAACTGACTACAAGCTCGTGGGCGTAATGATGCTCCAGTAAAGCATCGTCGTCGTCGTCATGATCGTCGTCGACCTGTTTCGGACTGTTTTTCACCTGCGCATCAGGGGACGTTGCACGAGTCGAAGTCTCCGAGATGAAGCTGGGACCAGAGTAGCGTGGAGACGAGACAAGAGTGCTTTCGCTCTTATGGAGCATTGTTCGTGCAAGAGATTGCTCCTGCTGAGCGTGCGCTGCATCCGCATGATAGACATGAGCAAACGAATCCGATGTTGGACTAATGGGGCTTTCGGCCAGTTGTGTGCACGCGCTGCTTTCGCCACATTCATTAGACGGTCCGAGATCCTTTAGAACACTCAGTCTGGATGAGGAATTCCCCTCGAGGCTTAGTTGTGTCCCTCGTGCTAACGAGCATGGTGCCAGGAGCGACTCCGTGGGTGAAAGTGAGTCAGCGTTGGATATGGAAGCGACATCTGACGTATTGACACGCAACTCGAGCTCGAAATCTCCGATATCTTCAAGCAAGACTCTAGCCTTGGCAACACAACGGCCTGCGCCGCTCACGCAAGCAGTAGCTGCATTAACAAGGCGTGCACCTTCACCAGGCAAATAAATCATATCATCGTCCTCGGTATGCAAAGGACGAAACACCTCTCTTGCGGCATGGACCAAGGTAGTGATTCTGTCATACATGACGTCTTTGGCTTGTTGAAGATCGTCCGAGTTCAAGGAGTCGTGTTCCAAAATGATTTCAACGACCTCCAAAAGTTTGCGGCAAGATTTCACAGCTTGTTGTGTTGTCAAGAGTAACTCGGATGATGAGCGAGATTGCATGTGCGAACCCAGGAAGGAAGCGAGAACACCGAGAAAAGCGTCGTAGGTGTCACTGAGTTGTTCAGAGGCCATGTTGCCTTGACGAATATGCAGGTTCCTACTGGTGTAGGACATGCGATGTGTCACTGTAGATGGCCTCGAAATGGAAGCAGGACGAGTCCTGGAGTAGTTCATGCTAGGACAATTCGAAGGTCTTTGGCTACCGTAGAGGCTGGAGCGTTTGCTGGCAGGGCGAACGATGCTGGCACGCGCCGTGGTTGGAATGATTGGAGAGAGTGCTTGGGGCGAGCGAGAGGTGAATCGTGGACTGCGAGTGAAGGCAACATCTTCGCTCCATATGTCGAAGAAGGTGACTGCGCGAGTTACGACCTGGAATGCCTTCAGCAGGAGGTCATCCGAAACTTTTTCATCGAACTCGGGCGATTCAGGATTGAGTCCAGTCAGCTGTGCAGATTTTGAAGCCTTTACAAGCAAGGAAAGATCGGCCAGAAGGCCTTTCCTCGTTCTTCGAATACTGTCGTATTCTTTGACCAAGACAGCATCTCTTGTAAGGCAGTCGGATTTCTCTAGCAGGAAGCGAACGCCAGCGACCATACCTCGCATGTAATCATGGGTACGGTGCAGCTCAGGAACGTCTGCGTTGTCGCTGCGTATAATGTCCCAGAACTCGGTCAGTGCTTTGAGCAACGGTCGCATGGTTGCGTAGTCGTATGGCTCGCAGTAATTCGTAGGCAGCCAGCCTCTCGCCCCAGTCTCCAATAATGTGCCATCGGCCCAGCCATTTGTGTGAATAGAATGAACCAACACAATGTCGCCAGAAGTCAGAGGGATGGTCACGGAGGTCGAGGAAAACTGGTCCTGCGGCTGGAAAGGATAGGAAGCGCGAAGGAAATTTTGGAACTTGGGTCTTGGTGAATATGGCTCCTCTGGCGCGTCCGGGAGTTCCTTGTCATGGTGAAGTCCGGAGTCCACCTTTGCGGCGAGCTGAATGCTCTCGCTGAGATCCTTCTGACTCTTCCTAATGTTCAGCGGAGCCACGTGAACGCTGTTGTACCCTCCTTCTTGCATGGTTGGACGACTGATTGATCATGCATCCCACGACCTGTAGAGCGCGTCCAGTCTGTAATCTTTTTCGAGTGCGATCGGTTGTTTGTTTTTGCGAGAGGGGGCTGGTCCGGAGGAGCGTTTGGAATGCCCAACCGCGGAATGAAGCACGGCCCTTGATCGGTCGAGATCTGTACAGATCTTACTACAGACCTGAGGTAGACATTTTGAGCAAGTCTTGCAGTGGTTTTTCGTGTTCCGAGGTAGGTTTTGAGAGATGTGCCAGGCTGGTTCGTGAGACTGGCTACAGAGCCAACAGACTGGTTTTAGGTTTGAGTTTCAATAGCCTCAATGCTCCGCAGGAGGCAATCGACAACCCTGGCAAGGAAGGAGCGACTGGGGTAAGGGACCGATCTGGAGAGAGAGGCAAGGAGCAACGGTGTACTGGATACGATGTAAGGTAAGGAAATCAGAATTGATGCATATTGCACGACAGTTGTCCTGCTCATAGCTAGATCTAGCTATCGGCGAATTTAGGACAGCACGATGCCCACACAACCTGGGCTCGCTAGCCATTGTGATTTCTGCAGGATCTGACGCTGGCTTTGCTTCAACGCCTCGTCTTCACCCCGTTACTAGTGGACATTGGGACGGAAACTTGAGCCCGATGTTCGGGTGGTTCGCACTTAGGTATGTGTAGCGAATCCACTGTGCACAAGCTGTTAAACGCGATGATGCCAGTAACAGCACGCGTTGCTCGTGATCAGCATAGATTAGTGTTCCTGCTAGGTTCTGTTTTTTAGTGCTAACGAATCTTTAAGAAAGCAGGCTGAAGATTCTGAAGCACGCCAAAACGAACATGGGAGACACTCCCTTGCTCATCACGAGAGAGAAGAGGTCAATGGGATAAATCGAATTTTGGGGCTCGATCAGCCATTGGCTTCTTTTTCTCCGCGGCAGATACATGGCGCTGCTGCCAGTGGAGGCACAGCTTCGTACCTTTACGATTCGGGTTTAGGCACAAACTCAGGGAGTCGGTCTCCGGCAGAATCTGTCAGTGGAAGCGTTCCGATCGTCACTCATTTCCCGAGATGCTCATTTCCACAGACTCTATCTGCTTAGCGCCACACCATTGGGAATGGCAACATCTGTCTCGACTGGCGACGATGCGTGCTTACTTCGGTGGCTACATTCATGACAACATCTTTGGATGTCACAGTGACTGTTCAGCGAACCTGGAAGACATGTCTGGACAACTGTCAACAGTTACAACCGGCACAAAGGATGAGTTGAATGTGTACGTTACATAATCGTAGTGCATCTCCTTGATCGACATTCAGCATTAAATATCGTAATGACCCAGCTAGACAAAGAAGTGCACATGCCAGTTGCCCGACAACAGCACGATCGTCCTTGTTCAGTTTCCAAAACTCAGCAATCTTATCTCGAACATCAGATCGAGAACCACTGGAGTACGTGGACTTGCGGTGCGTTGACTCCGGCGTGCCTTGCTTGTGATGGATACGTCCTTTACTGAAGGCTTTGTGCAGAAGTACACTAATCGTATGAAAAGAGATCATTCCCTTGTTGAAGTTCCCAACCTAGGCGTGAGGGGATTCCACTCGACCAAGCACCGATGTAGTGCCTTGGGTGGTTGTCAGAAGTGTAAAGGTCGTCAAGCACCACTTACGAAGGCATTGAAGAACAATAGCCGATCACTGACGCCGACGATCACATTTTCCAAAGGTGCATGCCACCCATCGCCGAGCACGAGCCAAGGTTTCGTAGTTGTACTAAACGTTTTCGTGCCGCTTCGTCACAGTGCTATCACCTGAACACCCTTGCTGTGAAGAAGCCTCGCCTAGATGCAGAGCGCGGCACCGAGCCGGGTCTATACCTGCTACGACAGCCTTGCCCCCCTCTGTATGTCAATTCAGGTGTTTCAATTATCTCACATCTTATCTTCTTCGCTTATCGCTCGCGTGTGCCGCGTGGCGAGGACACATTTCTGGTCTTCTAACCCATTCCAGGTACCGGTCAGCGAGGAGAATGGGCTCAATCCGCGTTCGAATGCTGGTTTGCCCGCGCTTCTCCTAGCGCTCCGTACGCGTCTTCAAGTCGACATGCACTGCACGTTGTCTTGCCATGCATCGCTTGGACCCATTCTGCGTGAACTCGGAGAATTTTGCGATTCCAGTGAATGGTCACCGTGCTTTGGAGCTCGCGATTAGAGGAGAATGCTTCTGCATGTGAATGAATTGCCGGTTCTCTCTCTCCTTGTCTCATTGTGGCTGGGAGGGATGAGCACGTATCTGCTCCTGCTTGTTGCTCCACCCACTATCTTTTATCCTTGCGACGACGCACTAGAACCACTCTGCCTGATGCACTGCATACATTTCGATTTTGGTGGACCGCGAAGCTGTTCGACGTGTCGGACGGTCTAGCCGACTCACAAGGAAGTGGCAAAGCTAGTCGATATGCTTGGCTGTGTCTTTTGCACGGTGCAAGCCGACCTCAGCGCATCCCGTTGGTGCAAGGTCGATGGAAATCCCATGTGCAATGGCCATGTCCTGGTACTTTTATTTCAGTATAGGAAGCGGCCAGTTGCTCGATGGAGGCGAAGCCACACAGCAGGTTAGAGTTGGTCTCAACGACTCTCAAAATTTATCGTAGTGTTGCCAACTTCTTTGCCGTTCCTCGAGGAATTGAACGCTAAGATGCCGTCTTCTGCACGAAAGTTTGCCTCCAGGTCGTATTTGAACCGATACACGGTCATGCTGAATTCATCGCTGTATTCGCTTCGGTCGACGTTTGATAAGCTTGTGAATTGAGTGATTACGACCCCCTCACGAACAATGCTAACGTGATCCGGACGCTCTGGTGGCACATCGAGGGGGCAGGAGTACAAAGTCAACTTGCTGCGCCACTCCTCGCCGTCTTTGACGCTGGTTTTAACAGTTCTCGCTACCTTGAAGTCAGAGTCGATTTCCTGTCCCTAAGTTATGTCAGCACAATACTGATACCACGTTACATACAGCGCTCACCTTGGTTACTGTCCAGTGCATCCTTGTGCACAGCTTGTGGCCCTAGGAGAAATGTCAGCCCTAAGTAACATTGAGCAGGACCACAGGCCAGGTGTTTGCTGGGCCGAAGCATCCAAGCGTATTGGCCACATGCAATCACGGCTTGACTTTCAACGATAAACGAGTCACCGTATTGAGTTCGATATGATGATCATGGTGGATGGGGACGAGGGAACCCTTGATGAAATCGGAATATACTCACTGTGTAGATGTCGTGATATGCGTCCTCTTCATCGTCAATGCCTTCCCTGAACGCGCAACCCCAGCTCCAGCCATAGCTGCGCTTAGCAACTATGGTCGTTGGTCGAATGCCTTCAAGGCCTCTTAGAACTGCGCCCTTGACGATGGCCGCTTGGCTGATGAATATGTTAGCGGCTCCGACTTAGCCACGATGACAATCGTGTATCATACCAATCTGTTGGACACGTAAAACGTCTGATATCGTTTGATGTGCACCACGATTTGAGGCGAGCGTTCAGGTATGGGGAGTCCCCGAAGCCGCCTATCAGAACAACGCGATTAATCTTGGCGTTCTTTCTCGCAAGCTGCGCTTTTTGTTCTTCCACTTTCTTGATCACACTTTCCACCACAGGATCAAAGAACGACTTCATTTCGTGTCTGACACAATGTTAGTCGGTTGAGCGATCGTCAAGCCTGAGTTTCGTGTACCTTGCCACTTTTACAACTTGCTCATCTTCATCATATTTGATTGACGCAACATCCAGGTCAAGTTGTATGGGACCAATTTCAAACACATCTCTCTCGTCGCTACGGTCACCAAAGTTTCGCTTGTGCGACTCGAAGGATTGCATGAACAAACTCCCGGGACCGCGTTTCTTTGCGTCAAGGGCAATGTATGCCTCGCCAAACTTTGCTTCCATCCATTGCACGAATGCGCGATCAATCGCGGTTGCGCCACACTTTGCACCTATGTTCCTGTCAGCCTCCGTGCCTCGCCATTGTTACAGCAATTCTACTTGCCTGTTCCCACGCATTTCTCACGATGTGTCAGATGAGGTGTGACGGTTAGGATCTCATAAGTGATTAGATCCACAGTACCGCCTCCGCAGTCACAAATTAACACATACTCTCCGGGCTGATTTCACTTTAGTCGTTGCGAACCACTTGGCCATTGACACTCACCTTCAATGGGTCTAATGCAGTAGGACCCAGCTATTCAGATCGTTAGCTCGGAAGCCGGCCACGACATACAAAGTACTCCAATTTGACCAGCAATACCAAGGCTGGGTCGAGAGCTACTCACATAGGGTTTCAGTGCCCAAAGGGCAGCCGCCTCAGGCTCGGTAATCATCTTGACAGAATCTCCAGGTCTACTCCCAAACCCTGCGCGCAAGGCAGCTTCGCGGGTAGCGTTTTGAGCGGCGTCGGACCAGATAGCTGGCATTGTCACCCAGACCTCGATGGGCAGATATCGCAGAATTTGAGCAAAATCCCTCTCGAGTATTTGCATTGTGTGTCGATAAACCTCCGTCATGAAATCGGCCACAACATCTTCTGCCGTCTTGTTTGGTGGCAGACCAAGGAATCCTTCAGCACCGTACATTTGACGCAGCAACGGATCGTCATGTTCGGTCAGTCGGACATGCTGATCGAGCAACAGCTTGGTCCATGCGTACTGCTTGAGACCTCGAGTACATTCGTATCCCCAATGGTTCCTCGAGATTTTCTGCTGATTCTCTGATGCATAAGCAAGTATCGAAGGGGCCTTCCACGATTGGTCTCGATGGTTCGGCCACCTTGTTACAATCACAATGTCGTCGCTTGTTTTGTTGGAGGTCACGTAACTAATACCTGAATACCTCAGTAACGCAAGTAGGCTTTTGGAGACTTTTTCTTACTGACCAGTATAAGTTGTGCCATAATCGATCGCTACTATCAGCTTGTACGGCTGATGAACTCCAGACACTGATGGTGTTGGCGACATCACCGACTCCCTCGACGGCTTCATTCTCCTAGAAGGCCTCATAATTGTGTGAAAGAATGGATACGTCGCTACTACTTGGTCAAACTGAAAGAACGGACGAGGTTACTCTTGAAGTCTTCAATCGCAACACGAGTTGGTCTATACGGCATGCTCGCTCTTCACCACCAGCTAAGCGAAGCTGCAGCTTCGCCTGCATGTTGGACTTTTCGAAGGCGCAAGGCATAATTATGCACTAGCAAAATTACAAGTAAGTACAGTAATTTTCAGCGACGAAACCCCACTATCGAAACGATTCATCAACCACATCAACACATGCCTCGATACAAGTTAGGAAGAGCTGCCAATATGACTCTGTACAATAGGTGTACCCTGAATTGGTTGTATCAATGGGCTTGATCCTAGTATAGCAAGATTTTGCAAGTTACTGCAGACAAAATTGCCGTTGCGACATGCCACATTTGGTTGCCGTACACACAACCTATAGAGTCTCTTACCAGCCAGTCGGCAACACGCAGAGAGGCATGAGCGACACCACCAAAGCCGGGTATGACCCGCAAGTCGTTTCCGCGGATGAGGTACAACACGTCAAGCCATCTACATCTAAGCAAGAATCAAAGGACAACATAATGAGCCAAGCACCTGAGGGTCGTGTCGAGCCTGAAGCAGATGCCTCGAGGCAGAAGCGAGATGCTGAAATAGCAGCTATAGTATCTGAAAAGTATGTGTTTCCTAAAGATGCATCGGTCAGCAGATGCTAACGGTGTTGCCTCAAAGGAAGATTCTGGAAGCAGAGTTGGCCCAAGTGAAAAAGGACATGTCCATAATCGAAAACCAGCTGCAGTCCTCCAAGAGGGAGCTATCGTCTCAGAATCGGGCTTTACAGAAGCGTTTGCAAAAGGCCGAGAGTGACTCCAAGACGGCCAATGTCCGAGCAACAACCAAGATTACTGAACTCGAGGGTAAACTCTCTGCGGCAGAAAGCAAAGTCCAGCGTTTATCTAGAGAAGCCTCTGCCACTATTGACTCCATGACTGTCACACATTCACAACAAACGGCTGAATACGATGATCAAATCAGGCAGTTGATGGACAGACTTACATCTGATCGATCCGAGGGTAGATGGAATCCACCGCCCGACGATGAGATACGTCAACGACTATCTATCTTGAACAACGATATCAGAGACTGGTCGAGAGATTGGGCTGTCCGCAATCCCAACTTTGACCAACACTTTCAAGCAGAGCTCGTCAAGTTCTTAGCTGACTTCATTCGCATGGATCGCGAAGGACGATTGCCATCATATTTCAGGAAAGCCCCCAGGAAATTACACGATAAGTTGTCGGCTACATTACTGCATGCGGCTGTTTCAGATGAGATCCAGGATAGCTTTTTTGAAAGTCCATTTTTCTGCCTCGGACAGCTGGAACAGCATGCGATGGAGTCGATCTTCAAAGACTTGACGCTCGGTAAGTGCCAAAAGTCGAGTGACGGGTACCCTGACTAACCTGGTAGCAGCAGACCAAAGGTCTGCCCATTTATGGCGAGCATCGTTATGGCGTCAGCTACATCCGGTACATGTAGCGCGAGTGCCTAATAACGTTCAAACTGTATCGGACAAGGTCAGGAATCGCGTGGAGAAATATTGCGAAGAGATAGAGACAAGTTTCATGAAGGGTCCTGTCTCAGGCCTATTGGCACAAGTCCGTTCGGAATCCGAAGCTCAAACACGAAATAATAAGCTGCGAAAAATCTTTGTTTCGGCTGCCACAATCGCGACGAGCTTATGGACGCAGCAGTCATACCTAGAGACTTTCGATCTACCAGTAATCGAAAGTCGGAAGATGGTATACAAAACCTCTTCAATCCACATGCAAGGCCACCCTCTAAGCAAGGTCGATGTGGAAGACCCTCGTCATGATGGTCGGCAGATCGTGGCAGTAATAAGGCCAGCTCTTCTAGTATTTGATGAAGACGACTCATCTGGACTCGACGGGGAGCGTTATCGGGTCTTGGCCAAAGCCATTGTACTTCTGGACGATTGTAACTAGAGCTGCGAAGAGAGGTGTGCCGTAAATGGCATTCCGAGTGATTACTGTCTTTACAAGAGATAACACAGAAACTCTCTGTAAGGTGGATTGAATTTGACCTTGCGGAGGCAGAGTGCTGGCTCTCGGGCAGTGAGAGCGCCGTGCGGGCCCGACTGCAAGGTCGATGATTGGGCGATCGTGCGCCTAATTGAGGGGAGTATTGCGCCTTCTGAGCCTTGTTCAGGATAACGAAAGTGATAACCAATCCATTCCAACCACGTTTTCCGACTAAGAAATGCACGAACGATATAGGACCCAGCCAGCATTTTTGGTGCGAGGCACTTGTCGTTGATTGGCGAATAGGCTCACCACCTTTCAGCTACTCGGTCCATGCTTTCGCGCATCGCTACCAGAGCACTACGAAAAGGCACTGACTCCAAGTCTTTTTGCTACAATGAGGCGACCCCAGACTTTACTGACTCCGTCGATCGGCAAATTATGCTGCTTCATATGTCCGGATCAAGAATCGCTCCTCGAGCTCTGTTAAGCCGTGAATCTTATAGATAAGGCACTTTGACTTTGATGCTATGTCTCTTGGTAAGTCTGGCTGTTCTCGGCACCACTAAGGCAGACTCTATAAGCCATTTGAACAGGCAAGGTTTCACGTGAGAGTTGTTGTTCAATGTGATTATCTTTAGTAGGGGAGTCTGATCTACAAATCTCAAGGCAAAGACCTTGAAGTGAAAGGACCTTTTGCGTCTTTACTCAGATCGTCTCACTTTCAATCTCGTTCAAAAAGTGATTGTGACAACGACTGTTATACTCGAAGCCAAATACTCCTTCCATGTGAGGACTACAAGCTTAACTGCAGCAGAGTATCTTGCGACTTTCAACGGCAACACGTGGTTGACTCCGTTGCCCCCAGTTGACATCCAAGATGAGGCGAGACAAGGTCTTCGTCGGTGTGATGGGTGTGACTGGTGCAGGCAAAAGCACCTTCATCAAAGCTGCCACTGACGATGAGAGCGTTGTCGTCGGCCACGAACTCACTTCGTGTAAGACTACGATGAAACCTGATGTTTGCATCCCTACTCACATAGCTCAGGTACAACTTCCGTATGCCCCTACACCTTTACGCTCGAAGGAAAAGAGGTTGTTCTTATCGACACTCCGGGTTTCAACGACACCTTTAAGTCCGAAGCCGAAGTACTCAAGGAGATAGCATCTTTCCTCGGCAAGTAGTCCCACAAACTCGCATGGTTTGCTGTTCGTGGCCAAACACGGGTGTGGTTTCATTACGTTCCTGAGCTAATTTTGAACAGAGAAGAGCTACCGCGACAAGGACATAAAACTTTCAGGGATAATATACATGCATGCACTGGAAGACAGACGTATGAGTGGCTCATCTCTACGCAATCTGAAGATGTTTCGACAGCTTTGCGGAGAGCAATCTATGCAGAATGTTATTATGGTCTCCTCGGGATGGGACCTACTCCAAATGACAGGACAAGAGCGCCAGGGTGAAGCCAAAGAAGCTGAATTGATATCGAACAAGGACTTTTGGCAGCCAATGATCAGCAAGGGTGCTCGTTTAGCACGATTTTTGAACACGAAGGAATCTGCACACTCAGTAATCTCAAAACTTATCCCAGATCCTCCCATTGTTCTACAGATTCAACACGAACTTGTGGAAGATGGGAAAGACCTCGCAGACACGGCTGCGGGTGTGACAGTCAACGAGGAACTTGCTAAGCTTCAAGCCAAATATGAACACCAGCTAAAGGAGATCCGCGAAGACATGACTACTGCACTGAAGGATAAAGACGAGGAGATGAGAGGAATTCTCGACGAAGAACGAGCCAAGTTAGAAAGACTGCGTGATGAAGCACGGCGAGCCCAGGACAGTCTACGGTATGCACAACGCAATGCTCAGCGCCGGCATGAAAGTGAACTGCAAGACTTGCGACTGGCACTCGAAGAGAGTAGGAAGGAGTCCATGTCACAACGCGAAAAAGACCAGCGAGCGCTGATGGAGTTGCAGGCCTCCAAAATCGCCGATAAACTGGAATTCAACGACCTCGTTGCTCAGCTCAGAAAGCAAATGCAGACTTTACGACGGGAGGAACAAACAGCGATAGAGACGGAGATTGTACAAGCTGAGCAAGAGCTGGCAGCCGAGGAAGCCGCATTGAAACCACAGAAGCCCAATTTAGATCAGAAAGCCAAACTTGCTAAAAAGGAAAAGAGGAAGAAGAGAGCCTTCAAACTAGCCATGAATGTTGCAGGTGTCGTGGGTTCCGTTACGATGAGCGCGTTGGGTCTTGGTTTCCTTTCGGGACCCTTGCAAGGATTGATGTTAGTATACAACTTGTTTTCTCAGGCGTCAAGCTGACAATGGTGGTAGTGATTTCAACGGATCCAAAGATGAGCAGGCTCCAGCTGGTGATGAGCCTCCGGCGTACGAAGGGTAAACTTCGAACAAGAGGCCGATGCGAAGCATTACTGGCATATGGCGCCTGAGGTCTATATTTGCTTGCAAGCGTGTCGTATTGGTTTCTATTATAAGTCGTATCATTTCCAGCCTTATTTTTGTGGGGAGCGCGTCTTTCCCCGCACATTCCACCGCGTTTGGCACGGCAATAAAAGTAATGTCCATGCTAAAACTCCGAGACATTTGCGGCTATACTCCAATGATCGGCAGGTAGGAGGAAGCAGCTCCTGAGATGATGACCTAAAGAGCCGTCATTTCTGTCAGCTTCAAGCTAAGAAGCAGAGGAGCGGTCAGAAACGAGTAGTTCATTCATAGTGTGTTCCATCGTAGCCACTGTGAAAACAAAAGGTTCAGAACATCCCTCACTACAGACTTGAGTTGCTGGAAGCCAAGCACTAGCCAAGTATCTGTCTATATCAAAGTATATCCGTCACAAATCTACCTCTACTGTTCCAGAAACCACGTGCAAACATGGGCGACGCTGGCATGCCACAGGCTCTACAAGAGAGCGTCAACTCGACTAAAGTCTCCTATGCACAGCTAGGAAAATGTGGCCTACGCCTCTCTGTACCTGTCCTAGGTGCCATGTCCTTCGGCCACAAAGACTGGCAGCCATGGGTTGTCGACGACGAAGCCGAAGTCGAGAAGCTGCTTCTTGGTGCTTGGGAGCGCGGTCTAAACACCTGGGACACAGCCAACGTCTACTCCAATGGTGTCAGCGAAGAAATGATCGGTCGAATCGTGAAGAAGCACAATATCCCACGACACAAATTGGTCTTGTTGACCAAGTGCTTCGGTACAGTCGGTGAAGAACCCAATGTTTCGCATATGAAATTCGGTGGTGAAATGAAAGCGAGCAAGGACTATGTCAATCAGGGAGGATTGAGTCGACAGGCTATCTTTAATGCGGTCGATGCTAGCTTGAAGCGATTGCAGATGGATTATATCGATCTACTGCAGATTCACCGCTATGATGCTAGTGTGCCAGTAGAGGAGACCATGAAAGCTCTAGATGACCTTGTGCGAAGTGGGAAGGTTCGATATATTGGTGTGTTGGATCTTATGCTGCACACGAACCCATGCTAATAAGAGAACAGGTGCTTCGTCAATGTGGACATACCAGTTCGCGAGAATGCAAAACATTGCCGAAACCAGAGGATGGACTAAATTCGTCAGTATGCAAAACCACTACTCATTGTGCTACAGGGAGGAAGAGCGCGAGATGAACAAGTACTGCCACGAGACAGGTGTTGGTCTGATCCCATGGGCACCGCTTTACAGAGGCTACCTTGCACGACCTGTAGATTCCGCTCAGACCGAACGAGCCGAGTCGCTAAAGGGCAATCCTATGGCTGGTCAAATTGGTGAAGCTGACATCGAGATTATCAAGAGGGTCGAGGAGCTAGCGAAAAAGAAAGGTTGGAAGATGAGTCAGGTTGCGCTTGCCTGGATTATTCAGAAGGGCACCATACCCATCGTTGGTTTCAGCAACATCTCGAGACTTGACGAGGCGGCTGGAGTGAGAGGCAAGGAATTGACGGAAGAAGAGATGAAGTGGCTTGAGGAGCCGTACGTACCAAAGAATATCCTCGGTCATAGCTAGAGGATAGGCTTATGAATGTAATCATAAGGCTTCTGTCAGTGAGTTCGTTACAAGATTATCAGTCTCGATGATGTCCACGTATCACAAGAATAGTATATGTCTCCTTCAACAATTCTATCAAAGAGGGCAAAGAGACCTTTTAAGAGGCTATATTACCCCACTTCGATCTACTATCTTCGTACGTCAAAATTCTCTCGCATACCTCTTCGCAGGTGAAGCTTGTCTTGATCTTCAAGAGAGCAAAACGACTAAGAATAAAAAGTAATCTAACGCAAAAAGTAAATGATTGAGATCTCTCCCTCGGGGAATCTTGGAACAATTAGCATTGTCTGAGTTGAGATCTTTGAAATAGTCACGTACCGAACCCCGGTCTCCCGCGCTTGTAGGTGTCCCTAAGACATTGACAAGCGGAAATCATGACCACTAGCTGCGACGAATTAGCACCCGAATTTGGGGCCAGGATACGTCGAAACTTACACCAAGGAAGAAGCCTATCTGGTTGACCAGACATCTTGGACTGATTTAGTGGCAAAAGATGGTTGGCGATGGATATATATCGCATGTTTTGTGCGGACTCTTTATGCCAAGACCAAGTCCGTGGGCCGGATGTTCCGCAACACCGCGAGATGCAGTACAGGGCTCAAGTATCCTCGAAATTTCACGACGACGACTTGATAAGACTTTACATCTGTGCACCAACACAATAGATTGCTATCTTAATACCCACTCCCATCGTCCAAGCCCGGCAGCACACCTTCCTTCTTCATTCGTGCACTAACCTCATCAACGTCCTTCCAGACTCGCAGGATATTTCCACCCACAACCTTCTTCACATTCTCATCACTCACACCCATAGTCAAGAGTTCCGCGACGAGATCAGGAAACTTATCCACACCGTCTAGACCTTGGGGTGTCAGGTCGCCCATGCCATCGTAATCACTACCTAGCCCGACGTAGTCGTACCCAATCCGCCCTCCGATATACGTTATATGTCGGGCTACCTGATGCAAGGTATTGTTCTTTATCACGAAGGTAGGTAATGAGAAGTGCGGTTCGTTCTTGAGAGTATTGTTGTTGGACGACACACACGATATGAATTCCGGAGAGAAGTTGACCATAACTAGACTCTTGCTCTTCGGCACAAGATCAAGAATATCGTCCCTCACATTCCGAGGATGGGGACAGATTGAGTACGCTGAACTGTGGCTGAAGACAACCGGAGCTTGGCTGATTCGCTTGTCTGTGCTCAGAACAGCCTTTTGCGTCCAGTAGCTCGTATGGCTGATATCAACTATCATGCCTAGACGGTTCATCTCTTGTATTACACCCAGCCCACGTTTCGTTACTGCGCCCTCCTTTGGTCGCAAGATATCATTGACGACATGTGGAGGTGTCCTAAAGTCATTCATGACTAACGCAGCATCCGCGAAAGCGTTATGACAGTTCCAAGTCAGTGTAGCCATGCGGACACCTAGCGCATAGTACGATCGCAACATGCTCATGGGAGCAGAGGGTAAGACTTGATGTAGCCCTTCGATAGAGATCGGGCCGAAGAAGGACTTGGTGTCGTGCCACTGAGCCAACATATTAACTCGTCCACTTTCATCCCCGCTAGATAGGTTCGTGGCACTTGTAAAGTCTTGCGGGTACTGCTTCTGTAGATTGTTTAGCAGATCTATCTGCTCAATTGTATGAGCAGCAGCAGAGGCGTAGTTCTCATCACTCATGTCATAGCTCGCATTCACCGGACAAACGACAAAAGCACTCCAAAACGCTCCTCCTACTTTTCCAGCCCGCATTCGTGGCAGATCGACGTTCATTGGCATCCCGCCATTCTCAAAATCTTTCCTGAATTCAGAACCGAAGATGTTATTCTTGTATTTCCCACGAATGAAGATGGCAAGGTCATTGTGACCATCGATGAGAGGTGTCGATGTCAGGATGTCTTGAACGCGCTCTCTAACCGTCCTTCTCGCTGGCGGTGACGGCGCAGGATGCGGTCTCGATGTAGAAGAGGGAGTTGCGCTGGGGGGCCATGTGCTATGGGGCTGACGGTCTCTGCCTTGAAGAACTGAAACAGATACGGCAAAGACAGCAGCTAGGAAGATAACGCCGAGTACAGTGCGAAATACCTTGGCCATGGCACTCTCGAATGTGTTGGACGTATCATCTTCACTTTCTTCGAGGCCGTTGCCAGCATAATCGTATTGAAGCTCATCCTGGCTCTTCCATGACTTGGGTGTCAGTGCGGAGCTGTCGCCTGTGGGAATGGCTGAGCCATAGCTGATTTCTGAGGAGTAAGGTAAAAGACGATGCTGGTAACTTATCTCAGGTGCAGGCGCATAGGCTGGAAGAAGAGGATCCGTTTCTGAAGGCATGCCTGGATGAAGCTGGGACTACAGTCCATTGTGATACTGAGGAACGTGACCCGGCAACACCTGAGCATGCAAGGCGTCCAGGCTCTTATCAATCAACGTTCCAGGCTTGTTCAAGTTGCAAGGATGGTTGCATGAATCGATACTGCATTTGGCAAAGAGCAGATGCCTCGGCCTATGCAAAGCGGCGTCCTCCAAAGACTCGAATTTTGATACACAGGACTAGATGAAGCAAGATTGCATAAAGACTTCATGAATTGTCGTTCGTGTAATATCGTACGAATGGGAACAGCTACGACTATAGTTGTCATGAGAACTGTTAAGACTACCCAGCCAGCATCAGACACACGGAGTCATTCCAGAGTATTTGCTTCGCAGAAGTGACTGAACTCGCTAAATCGCTACACATTAAAGTCCTGAATTGATTGTATAGTTTTCCGTCCCCCACGCCATTCGTGCCATCAAGCTACGGTGCCGCCCGTCACCTCAGCCTGCTGAGGTATGACCACTGCTTCGTGGTGATCCTGTGCCGGAATTGGTTCAGCTTCATCCTCATCATGTCCAGCATCAGTTGCATGTGTGACGGCTTCTAATATGGTTTGTTCTTCAGAGGCTGGAATCGCATCTGGCAATGTCGGTTGAGCACCGGATTGTTCTTGTGATACGCCACTTAGACTTTTCCTGCTTGCAGGCTTCTTCGATCCAAGCGACAATCTTCGATTTGTGGCTCGAGGTGGACTATCAACTTGCACTTTCTCGTGGGCTTTCTGTGCACTACTGGCGGTTGCACGAGTCATTCTTGCTAGAAATCCTTCGTCGGCCGGCTTGTGAACAGCGCTTAACCGAGATCGAGTCATGTCTTCACCACCATTTGCTAGTGACACCCTCGAGGCCTTCTTTGCTATCGAAGACTTGGTAGCTGTGTTCGCTACCCGAGGTGTTTGCGTATTCGTTGATCTTCGTTCTGGCACAGGGACAGGGTTTTCCGTGGCTGTGCTTGGACCCTTACGAGCTGTCGATGCTGCTGTAGTAGCTGTTGCAGCAGAGGGCAGCTTCACTGGTCTTGTTGAGCTTGGGGACTTTGGCTGGACTGTTTCGGAAGTTGTTGTGCGCTGTTGTGCATGAGCTCTCGATGCAGCTGTCGGCTTCGAAGCAACAGAAGGAGGCTTGACAACAGTCGCACCAGCTTTCTTCTCCGCCAGGGGTGAAGTGTCCTTCTTCGTTTGCTCCGGCTTCGTTCTTTCCATCTTTGCTTTATTAGCAAACTGAGTTACGCCTGCGATCTTGTTGACACCGCCTCTAGGCTCCACACGAGACCCAGGGCTGTCAGAGATGCTTGGCGAAGTTTGTGACTTCTTCTGAAGAGTAGGAGATTTCTTGAACGGTCTCGAGCTTTCCTTCGGCTTCGAAGCAATTGGTTTCATATCCAAGCTGCTTGGAGTCGGTTTCGCTAATTTCGACTTGATGTTGGCAACAGATGGGGTGCTGGTGGGGGGTGGTCCTTCCGGCTCAATGTTACCGCTCAGAGGTGCTGCATTTTCTGTGTGAGCATTCATCTGTGGCTTTTCCGCTGCCGTACCGTTGTGGGTGTCTTCCATACTCTCAGATGAACCATTGACTGGTGGCAGAGAAGAGGTCTCGAATGCAGAGCCTTTCAAAATGGCCCCGAGCTCTGATCCTTCAACCGTAGATGTGTGTGACGCCTCGTTGGTTGTGTCTCCCATAAGAGCTTCTTCTCTGACCTCCGCCATGCTGCTCACGTCTGAAGTCTTTCTTAATCCCCACTGAGAAGGTTGTCCTGCTTCCCCTGATCTTTCGACTGCAACGAAACTGCTTCGAACCTTGCTCACAGGTCGACTATTGGAGGAAGCGAGGGAACCGTTTGGAGATGATCGGCCTCGACTCGATGGGGATGTGGACTGGTCGCTGGTTTTGTGCTCAAACATAGCACGTAGGTTCTTAACGCCGGCAGGTCCAGTACTACCAGTCGACATGACTGAGAGCAAGGTTAGCTGGGCTCGGAGTATTCCTGAACTGGCACATGAGTGATATGGGACGTCGTCAATGAACAAAAAGTAAACATTCAAGTTTGGGAAAAGCTTCGCAACATAACCCAAGGAGCTGGTCTCCATGGACAGTGGATCCCTGCGAACAGGCCAGGGGCTTCACATCGCGCTTCTCACGTCGAAACGCGTCTGAAACACGAGAGTTCATAGGGAAATACAGGGTACTTACACAAACGGCCGCGCTACTCAAATAGGTATTCTATATCGATGTGAATAAAGGAATTTAAATGAAAGGGACAAAGAAGAATTTTGATGCTTAGAGCTGCTTAAGGTCTGACGCAGGTCAGGAAACTGCGATGGGGTTATGATGTACACCCCTATCTGAATTGTACTGCGGCTTACTAGCCCCGAAATTGTTTCCGGGGAAAGCCCAAGCACTTAGTGCTAGACTCCCGGAAGCTGTCGCCGCCCCAGATTAATCTTCCTCAGTCGGCGCATGTATTGTTCCATTCGTCTAAACCTCGAACTCAAGAAAGCTGTATGTTCAAGCAAGTGTAGTCCCTGACTTCGCGACCAGAGTGATGGTAACACTCCTGCCGTGGTTAGATCGTGCTCTCGATTATATATCAGCCTCTGAGCTCATTGCCCATGGTATCGTCAGATACGTAGCGCTTGCTCCACTACCCATACGAGAAGGCAGTCATCCCATAACAGTGTTGGCAGGCAGTGTCATGTCTGTTTTCCCTCCTTTCTCGTTGTCCACAAACACACCAAGTCCAGAAAATGCCCGGAGGAGATTCTCATCCAAATATGCCTCGAAACTATATCCCCATTGCTGGTACTCCTCATACTTCTTGTTGCGACTGAGTACAGACTCAAATTTATCGTCCTTGCCGATGTGGTAGTACTCACGGTCTTGTGGTATATCTCCGAATGGGTTGTATGGGGATAGAGCCTTCGGGACGTACCTCTTCCTCAAACCTTTAATCAAGCCACTGGCGTCAGGGTATTCACCATCTTTGAGTTGATTCTTCGTCTGTGCTTTACTGTTCAGTCCATTCGTGTTCTCAAATTCTGTCAATCTTTTTCGTGTAGCAGCAACGTCCGTTTTCAATGCCAGGTTCAATGCCAACAATTCTCTCAGCTCCAGGTAGTCATTGTAGCTTTTCAAGTCCTCGAATGCAGATTCGTATCCTGTTTTGGGGTCTGCAACAATACCGAGTCTGGAGAGTTCTAACGCGTCGTATACTGACTTCGTGACTTCGAGTTGGCGTTCGACCTCAATATCTTCGAAAGTCTGAAATTTCCAGTCTCGTTTCCAAAGCTGTTTGTTGCAACCAGACATGGGACATTGAACTGCACCACTTGTGAATTTCCTGTCGACACAACCTTCACAAATTCTGTGATTACATTTTGTACTCCGCTTAAATCGCAGATTAGGTGTGGTCTGGGCTGTACTCTTGCAAATAGGACAGATATCAGTGCTGGACGCGTAGCTAGCATCCAGCTTGTAATTGTAAGCGCTCATGACGGAAAGACTTATTGTGCATATGACAGGATTGCTGGCTGGTGATACCGCTCCAACTGGTTTCAGATAATTGTATCGGTAACCAGCACCTCTTCAAGGTCTAGCTCCAACCTGCTAGGCTGTCATCCTTCTTCACTTTGACCACATACAACCAGGAAGCGATTGACGAAACGAGAATGTGCATGAAGAATCATACGTCGCACTTCTACAATGAAGTGAATCTCACAAAGGCCATCATCTAAAGTGTCGTGGAAGAAGAACTTATTGGAAGACTTGCTGACAAAGTGATAAAATACGGTGGCTCCCCAGCCAGGAATCCTGCCTGAGAGAACGCGGTCCTCGCCTGACACTCCGGCAATTCCCATAAATTTGAACGGTTGCTGATTAAAAAGGTCACCACGATCTTACAGACTCGCACTTGATGTCTTGATTTCTTTCTCTCTGCTTCGTATCGAGGTCGCTCAAGAGCAGTGACGAGACACCTGGTTTTTCGATAGACTGCAATCTTGTACTTGAGGTGGCTATAGATACTTAAAATTGAGGTATCTACGTGAGATTCTATGCAATTAGATTGTCTGATATACCACTTGAGCCAGCTTCAACGTCACTTGGCATCGATACCGTCTTACTTAGCATGCTCTTGAAATGCCTCGGATGCTAAGCGACCCAAGTCACGCTGTAGCATGCTTGTAAAACCAGGCGTCTGCTGTTCCATCATCTCGATGTCAGCCTTTTCTTCCTTCATGATATCATCCTGGATCCATCGAACGAACGTCCTCCACCGGGCCGGCTTTGAGGTCTGCATCTCTTCAAGATACTCGAATCCCTGTTCAACGCGTCGCGGGGTGAACCACTTCTCGGCAGCGCTGTCCACTGATAGTATCTTCTCATGAAAATTGTCGGGACCGCTGCTGGGTTTGATACGATTCTCAGGACCAAAATTTGGGCCCTTAGTTTTCAACCAGTATTTGGCATCTGATCGACCTGCTGGAACGCCAGGCTTCCAAACAATACCTTCGCCCATGCTGTTCCCTATGCCGAATTTGGCGGCAAAAGGGCATTGCTCTTCGACTGCATCTGCTAGACGTTGCATCTTGAGCAGTGCTGGGTTAGTGAGGCTGAGATTGTTAGTGTCAAACTCTACGACATACTGCGGTACACGGAGGACGCTGTATATTGCTGCTTCGGGAGCCTCAATGTCTGCATAGACTGTATCCTGCTGCCAGCTTCCGTTGATCTGAACTGCGAGAATCACAAATCGATGAGAGAGCTCAGATACGCCAACGTTCTTTTGGACCTTAGGGCCAATCCACTCACCTGCAACAATAAGTGGTTTTGTGTAATCAATCTTGACCTCTGGATTGTGGTCCTCGAATCGACGCAGTACACGAGTCTTGAGATCTTGTAACGTCTCAGGATGCTCTGCAAGATTGCATGGCCAACCGTGTTGAGAAGCTTCGGGTGGACAGGTGCGATTGCGTGACTGAAAGGTCACTTTCTGCGGCGTAGTAGTAGTGTCAGCGATCTGGGTCAAGCCTGAGATGTCGAAGACTATGTCCGCGTGCATACCATGAAGCTTGGCTGTGCCTTCCATTGTAATCACATCGGTCGTTATCTTTCCTTCGGTCTTGAGTCGCTGTATCTGATGCAGGAAGTCTTTCACTTTGCCAGAGATTTTTGGGAAGGCGTTCGCGCCGAGTTTGTAGTGAGACATTCTGTAAGTTAACGTGATATTTGTCTTAACTTGGGTTTGTGTCTATAAAAGTGCTTTCTTACGTTGAGTTATTGCCTGTAGTTCCAAGTTTTTGTATTGTAATTGAGAGCAGCATCCTGTGACGGAAACCTGATCTTTATACTGCAGTAATCGATCGCAAGTAAAGCCGAAGTACAGCTACAATGGTAAGAACAAAACTTCTTTATCTCCCTTTGCAGAAGAATCCCTCCACATTCTGCGTGTATGCAGTATGACAATGAAATTTGTGCTAGAACTAAGACACGACTGGTCTCGGTCGATAATCAGCGACAGCAGCGATGCTGCTGACGGATCAATACTTGTCGCACATCCTATTCATATCAGCTGTTTCAGAACTCGAAATTTAACTAACACTTCTCAGCACATAGTTAGCCAGATTCGAGATTTGCGCATGCTGTTATTACTACAACAATTCATTGAAGAGTACGACGGCCTCGAAGAACACCGTAAGTCCGATGTGCGTGCTTAGATCTGTATAAGACGAGGTTCTGAGCATCCTGCACAGCAGGCCGTCCTAAGCTAGTGCTCGCCACAGGAGTCTCAATGTACGATTCGGCTGCTACGCCGCAAAAGCGCACACTTAGATGATCCTCAGACTGGCGGCACAACGTGTTGGTCTCGAAGCTGACCCAAAGTCACTGTGCTTCTCGTGTCATGAACGATGCTTCTAGACCGAAGCGGACACTTCTAATTGCTGCAACAAGCAACGGCAACATCTTGCTCGTACAGCTGGTTGCTGTTCTCGCCGTTAGATGCAGGGCTGAGATGAGCGATATCCAATGAGGGACGTGATGCATGCGTATGTAGTTAGCCCGTTATGATGACAAGAACGTCGATCGAGGCCAATCCGATTTGCATAGCAATAACGGTTGTAGAGCTGCATGCTATGAGTAAAGGAAGCTCAGCCTTGTTGCTCTTGAAGCCAGCATGATCGGAGAAGTTGTTCTCTACTGTTAGATATCTTGGCATACCATGCGGCGGAACGTGCCTCCTCTCATGTATGATGAAGCACCAGTTGTAGATAAATTGACTCGAACTTACCTGTCCAGCGAGAGACTGTGACTGTTGGTAAGGATACCTTTGTGAAGCTCTTTGTTTATTGGGCTTTGTTGAAACAGCCACACTCCGTATAACAAGCGGATCAGTTCGGCACCTTGAGCCCTCGTGGACTCCTCGTAGATCGTCGTGTGTAGTGCAGGCCCAAGACAAAGGCTCGAGATAGCCAAGGACGGAGACGCGTAATGGTCGGCTGTGCATTGATCGCAATAAGTGGGTCATACAAGATGAATGACCTAGAAAGAACGTGTCGCCAAGCTGTTCGGTGGATCACGGCAGCTTCGCACCTCACGTCGCCTAAACAATCTGGAACTCAATTGAGATTCGAGGCTCTGAGTTTGCCCTCAACTGGACCACTACATTTATCTAACAGCGATAGTACTTGAGCAGTGTTTTAAACATCAGCCGGAACTCGGATCTGGTCGAGACAATAAGCGCCAGCTTGAAACCACTGACTAGTACTACTAGCTGCAAAATGCGGAGCCTCCTGCGACGCGTCCGGATCTAGTATAGTTATCGTTCTAGCATTGGCGATCTGTGCATTTGCGGGGAAAGCTGTCAATCATGACGTACTCGATCCTTTTAGAATATGAATAGCAACCGTATTCAGTCACACAAACAACGTGAATCGAGCCTTACCTGAACGATGACCTTGCCCAAAAGTGATACCATTTTCGTTGTCATCCTGTATAGCAGCGCTGTGGATGAGCGTGTGTAAAGCTCAGACTGGCGGAAATACAGAACATTCAAAGAGTACTTCAGGTCGAAGTGCCATACTATGTGTCGCGTAATGCTTTGTAATTCGTGATTTCTGTACTTCAGTGGCAGGTCATGGCGAGCTCGGTGAATCTTGGCCACTTCCCCCTGATCAACTCAGTGGCAGCATGACTTCCATCTAGACTTTTCTTCGCCCAACTCGGTGATTGGTTGCGCCAAGTTGTTTGTTTACAAATTAAACTTCATGACCTCCAAGCTCTCCATTGTCCTTCGAATGTCTCCTTGGCAACATCTCGGCAGGCTCGCAGCATGGTGACTAGGATAATCTAAGATTTGCCCTGATGTGGTACAACCATGGCGTCGAAGCGGCATGACTGGCTCGATCTTGAGCTAGAGCCCAGTACGATGGTGGAGCATTCGAGCTTGGTTTCTCATGGCTCACGTCTGTTACGAATGTGATTCCGACCTGCGAAGCCTATTTTACCGAAATCGATGCAGAGCTGAAACGTAGAGCTTTTCTGAGCTACAGTGTCATCCGTGCTGTGTCTCAAAACCAGCTCACATCCCACAACACTTTATTATTTGTTCATCTTTTGTGATTATTGCCTATTGCATTAGTAGTAAAGCACTTTCCCAAGTCCGCACCATGAAGTACGCTGGTCTTGTCCTGGCTGTTGCCAGCACTGCATTCGGTCAATCTTTGATTGAAGTGCTTGGTGGCCGACCTGAGTTGTCGCAACTCACTGGCTTGCTCAATTCGTCTGGCCTGGCAGGTGATCTGTCCAGCCTGACCAACAACACCCTCCTAGCACCCAACAATGCCGCGATCGGAGCCTTTCTGAACAGCTCGACCGGTGCCGCCGTGGCCACGGATTCCGCTCTCGTACAGGCGATTCTCCAGTATGTTCTCTGATGTTTGGTGTTGCATCGACACTGACAACGATATAGGTACCATGTCCTCCAAGGCAATTACTCCACCGTCAACGCGACTGCTTTCATCCCAACACTGCTCGTTCCTCCTCAATACACCAACGTCACAACCGGCCAGGTCGTGCAGGCAAACGCTACGGGAAGCAATGTGACTTTCTTCTCAGGATTGTCGTCGAACTCTTCGGTGGTGAACGCCTCGATCCCATTCTCGGGCGGTACTATTCATATCATCAACAGATTCCTCACTGTCCCACAAAACATTTCAACGACTGGTGTTGCTCTCAATCTCACCTCTGCTGTAGGTGCGATTGGACAACTCAACCTCACACAGGCCGTCGATTACTCTCCAGACCTCACTGTCTTCCTACCCAACAACGCTGCTTTTCAAAGAATTGGAGGAAATCTAGCGAATCTGACCGTTGAACAATTGGCTGGTATCTTCGCCTACCACATCGTCAATGGTACGGTTTTGTACTCAACAGATATCCAGAATGGTACCAGCGTTGAAACCACTGGTGGAAACGTCACTCTCACTCTTCAAGGTTCAAACGTCTTCGTTAACAATGCACGAGTCATCCGACCAAACGTCCTGGTCGCTAACGGTGTCGTCCACGTTATTGACAGAGTCTTGAATCCTGCCAACACGACCGCAACACCAAACGCTAGCACAACGGAGGAAGCGTTCCCAGGTGCAACCAGCGCTAGCAACGAGCCATTTACTTCGGGCGTTCCAACCCCAACTTCAGCTGTCCCCACAACTTCAGCAGCTGGAGGTTCATCAAGCTCTTCTGGTGGAGCATGGCGACCAATTGAGACTGGAGCCATTGGTATGGTCGCTCTCTTCGGTGGCGCTGCAGTAGTTATGAATATTTAGATTTGTCAATCATGACTTCTGCAAGAAGCAATGTAATGACCGTGGCAACGATGATTGGTCCTTGGCTTCAAATTGATGATTTTCTGAACGATTTGTCCATTTCAAGGATTATGTGTACCTATCAAATTGTGTGGTTATAAGACAACATGGTACACGAGCCTACAAACAGCTAGGAGATAGATCAAAACGAGGTCACGAGATTTAAAAAGATAAGGACGTTCGCAAATGCTTGGCATTTTTTTCCCTTCGCGCAGTACATTCACTTTACCACATTTCCAGTATACCATTGATGCTGTTGTTCTAGCATGCCAATGAACAGCACGAGATGTAAGACAGCGATAAATAAGAGCATAAGGCGCTATATTGAGCTCGTGGACCAGCTTCCGTCAAGTAGCCCGGAGTTGATGCGAACAAAGTAAACGTCGAAAGCTGTATACGCGAATATGTGCTAGTTGACATTGAAGCATTCTGTCTTCACGAGATCTGTCGAAGTTGTCTGTCGTATAGATAGTCCTGCCTCAACATAAAATGTGTCAAGGCAGGGTGGAGTAGACAAGGGCCTGCTAAAACCCATGGTTCTGCTCTTCCACTTGCGATAATGAGACTTTGGAAGGTCTCAGGACCACTTCTTGAACATGGGGACGTTTGAATCAAGAGGCTTCCTGGTGTGGCACGAAATGATATTGTCCAGGTAAAACGGGTGAGAACTCAACTCTCCAAAAGCCCTGTGTGAAGTTTTCAATACATTCGCAGAAGCTCGACTGAAGTTGAGCGAAACTTTATGGTCGCTAAAGAGCGCATCGTCACGTACCATCGGATCATACGTTTTGAAGAGAGACAGCCAATAGGCATGTATCAGCAATACATAGATGAAGAGAGTGTTGCGAACTGATCAAGATATGGAAGTCGAGGAAGGAACGATGCGATTTTGCTTGAAGAACTACAAGGACGCCAAGCCACTTGACCAGACCGAGACTAGCTCCTTTTAGCACTGTATGAATTGAAGTCGAGCTGCGGTTCAGATTGTGTTCCTCTTCTTTTTCTTTTGCATAACACTATTCATAAATTCATGAACGCATTAATCAACCGCTAGATCCTTTTCAATACAATAGGCTGGTTGGTCATATTGGCGAACTAGAGCAAATTGGCACTCTTAAGGCTCTTCTTTCTGACATTCATGGGTGGGGGAAAGAGTCACCTGCGTGCCGGCCATCACTTTCATCCACTTTTCGCTTCTCATTTCATGTATGTATATAGTCGCACGTTGATTTAAAATAAAAAATCTATGCCTCTAAGCCTGAGAGATGCCGGGAGAATTTACCATTCCACGTGGATCACCGGTTCTTGTCTCATAGCTCTACAGTATTTTCTGGTTCTCCCAATCCAACGCTATCTCCAACCACCACCACTACTATTTGGACTGCAAACACCATCACAACCCACTTTCTCGACATTCACATTACGCAGTCTCTGCGTCCTTGGTCCTCTCCTGCATATTGTGGTTGAATCGTCACACGATCTGCTTCGTGGTAATACATGAAGAGACACTGCGCCCCTCGACGAACTTCGGGCTTGTGTACAAAATGAAGCTGCTGACTGTAAATTTCCTCACATGCGCGGTCAAGACCTGCAAAACCTCTAGCGAATCCTACCCGTTACATTTCCGCGATGCTCAGCTTGAGCAGAATCCTCAGACTTTCAACCCTCTATTCATTCGCAACATCTTGTCACGTCTGGACTGGTCGGCGCTGAACACTACCGCGAACGAGCTCGGTTTGACTGCTATGCTACCTGATCATAACCCTGCCGACGATATGATGGTGGACAGCGAAGGTGCGACCGAGGAAGAGAAGAATAGAGCAAAAGACAACGTGATCAGCGAAGAAGTCTTGAAGAAGTTACATACCTTCCTGGTTGACACAGGTGTAATTGAAGGAAAGCTGGTGTGCGGGAATTGTGGCTTTGAATATCCTATCAAAGAGGGTGTCGGAAACTTTTTGCTTCCACCTCACCTGGTGTGAACTCAGCGCCAGCAAAATACGAATCACTTTTTAGAGATGGTCCAACACTTAGAGATTTTATGGACTCTTACTAGGCATTCTCTAGCACGCGGCAGATGATCTCAGTGTATTCCTCAGGACCATATTGGCTTGTGGACTACTTGTCAGGTCTGACCATTGGATCACTGTGTGAGTGAAGAATGTTTCTGGACAAACAGATACCGACGAGCGCTTGCCAACCTTTTGTAAACGCAAGAGGGAACAAGACTATGCTTATTGTGCCAGGAATACAGATGAGACAACGTATAGTTGTCCATCTTGCAATATTGTGCCCAAGCACTCTTCTCTCATGTCTCAGGCGACTCGCTTTGATGAAAGCTTAGCTCAGCTCAGCTCAGCAAATGTGTTACCGCTTAACAGTGTTGTTACACACGTCGTACGAGCATGGACTAGCAGAGACTTTAGCAAATTTCATTGTGCTGCGCTTCCTGAACGCAGTTGTCGTGTACAAGGTACGCTACGCATTTGCTCTCATAACGGGCTGGATGCCAGACCATCACCAGGGCAGGCTCGATGTAAGAATGAGCTTTAGAGTTGTGTGAAATGCACTATATAGGAATCGCACTCATAAGAAAGAACTCCATGCCCTTCACACCAGACATCTCCGGTCCAACCAGGCTTACGCGACGAGTATCCCGATATTCTGTTCCGAGAGCATCTCATTGTGCTGGGCGTTAATTTGGGCTGCATCGCGTCAACTATGTCTATCCAGACTGCTAGTATCACATTCAAAAAACACACTGCCAGCCATTCTCGTCAGTGCCGTTGCCAGTTCCAGTATAGACGTTCCGTCTAGGATATCTACAGTGCCTGCGTTTGAATGCCACTCCTTGACTCGCATTGTTGTTCACCCATCTGATACCTTCGATGTACTCGGGCGCTTGACCGTCCTCAACCCAGCTAACAATGGCTTGCAGCACGTTGTTCGTCGGTGTACTCACATCCGCGGGTCTTCCTAGATATCGTTGCCCAACATCAAAGGCTCCCGGTCCACCAGAGCAGTGAGACAAGCCACTAATTCGAAAATACCTGTAGAACTCATCAATCACATTAGGCGGCAGTCTCATCGTCGAGCTCAGATGGCTGTAATACCTTCCAGAGTTCTCGCTTGTAATTATCGGATCTTGTAGACCGTGATATGTCAAGATCTTACCACCTCTCGAGGCGAACGGTGATAGATCGCCATTCCACGTTGAGATATTATAGGGATCGAGCTTGTCGAGGTACGTGAAATCTGCCTGGTCGAGAGTGGTAGGATCCCAAGAAGGATCGTTGTACACAGCATATCTGAACCAGTCTACTGTGTACTGAAATATCTGGCCGCCGAATATGAGAGGGTATGCACCTGGATGACCACCTGGTTGCAGACGAGGATAGATCAACGTTCCCGAAGCGTTATAGAGCGGTTCGAAAAGCTTGACGGCTCGATCGTACTGGCCGCTGTTGAGACAAGCTGATGTGTTCGTTGCGTCTGGCGAGCACAGCAGAGTTTCGAGTTTAGGTTGACAAAGATCAGGATCTTCTAGTATGCCGTCAACCGCACCATCGATAGAATCACATTGCCGGATGACTTCGTTGTTGATGATGGTCCAGAGATTTCTAGTGATGAACGATGCTGAGGTGTTATCAGTGCCTGCGATTAGTGACAACCAACCGGACCAATCTGTCAAGTGGTTGAAGTCGAAAGCTGGAGCGCCAGCAACGATACCGTCGAAGTCTTCGTGGAACATTTGAGCAGACTTCATACCCTGGCGTCCTCCTGTAGAACATCCGAGATAGTATGAGTGGTTGATCGGTGAGGAATAGAACTGTTCCGTGAGTTGCTTGCCGACCACGACACCTGTATGGATTGAACGATAGGCGAAGTCTTCCACTACTCCTGGCGAGTTGAGGAAAGGTCTACCGCTCGTTCCATTGTGACCGTTGTTTGCACCAACAACAGCGAAGTTGTACATGTTGGCATATGCGATATCAGCGTACTGGATGCAACCAGCAAGTCCACCATTGCCTGTAGAGAGGAAGCGGCCGTTCCAGTTGGTGGGAAGCCATGCTTCGAGGATGATATTGGAGGTATTAGAGGTTCTCACATCCATGGCTACACGACAAAAGTCTGTGCCATAGATGGATTGCCAGTTCTGGTTACAGGACGCGTCCTGAAAAGCTGTTAGTAATTGAGAGAAGTCAAGATTTAATCCTCTTACATTATATGGGAGGCTTAGATTGGTGCCTTTCGGTACAAATTCAAGTACGTTGACCTGGACGTTAGGTATCGATGGCTGGAAAGACTGACATTGCTCAGCGAAGCTCTGAGCGTAGCTAACACCAGCTAGCGTCAGTAGGCAGCACAAGAGCAACATGATTGCGAACCACGTCTGCTGGCGGAGCATGATCCATCGCCATGTGAAGAATGCAAGAGCCTGTTGGGTTTATATAAGTTGAGGAAAGCCACCTGTCTATTGCTTTTTGCAACAGCTTCGGATGCGTTCTAGCTACAGCGAGCAACAGTAGTGTGGTCCATACCTCCACTCGTAGGCTGAATTAATGCAGGTCGGTCTGGCTGTCGGCAGCTGTGAATGCAGCTGGATGTGTGAGTTAAGCATTGAATCTGGGGAAGCCGTGTGGAGTCCAGACACAACGAGTTTCTTGAGAACGATCGTATTCGTCGGGTAAATACAAAATTAGGAGAAGAGCAGGGCAAAATGGGCTATGCTGTACAACTGCAAGCTATACAAGGGTGCTCATGAGAGCAAAGCTTAGTGGCACGGCATCGTTTGTTGTTGCATGCTGATCTCGGCAATTGATAGTCGTGCTACCGAAGTGACATGGAGGGCCTCATGTTGATGCCTAGATTTTGAGGCACAACAACGACCGGCAAAGAAGGATCACACTCAAGACGTGAATCAAGGGACACTTGGAAAGATTAGGCAGATTCGGCAATGCTCTTCGTGAACAATACCATTGATCGAGATGCCTCGCAGCAAATTGGATGTAGTGAAGCTTACGCAATGTACATTTCAGCGGCTCAGAGAACTCCAGGAATCTCGGGCTCGTCCTCGCTCCTACTATTGTCCCTGTCAAGCGTGCCCCGTTCTCGAAGCCCTGGATCCTCTTTCTCTTGACCTGACGTCCGAGTTTTGCTGTTACTATCTGTAACATATGTAGCATATCTACTCCTGCTCCTGATCACATGACCGTACCGATAGAAGAGATATGGCAAAGGCGTAAGCAAGACACTAACACAAGCCATAATCGTGAGTGTCCAATGAGGACCTAGGTTTTGGTAGAAGGGAATGCCAACCACAGTCATGCCTCCACTTATCGAATATCGAACCAGTGTGTTGAATGTGAGGCCGGACGCGGCGAATTGGGTATAGGTGTCAATCAAGTACTGTTTTTGACTCGGTCAGTATCAGTCGAAGGATACGGGTTCAAACTGGGGACAGCATCTGCTGTTGACATACCATGTAGTTGGAAAAAAACACGCAGATAATGCCAAATCCAAAGAATACGGATGCAATGATACCTGACCAGATAGAAATTGAAGGATAGCACGTCCAAGCCATCCAGAACAGCGATATGGGGACGAATGGTGCTCCAATCATCGCATACCACAATCGAATCTCAGGATCGAAGCTGGATTTTCCTTCTTCAGCTGCCTTGTTCGCAGCCTTGCAAGTGATGCGGTATACGATAGGAATAATCGCACTTGCAGAGAGCACTCCAATCGCAATCGCAAGGAACAGTGTATAAGTCATGCCAGTACTTAGGTTGTAAGTTTGCTTGAAAATCTCTTCATATCCACCGAAGAAGGTGAAGAGAACGATGTAGACAACCGACAGATAGAGTGTACTTAGTTGAATGACCGGTTCATACCATGCCATCACGAAAGGTCTCATGAGTGCCGTTTGAAGCTGTCTGACTAAAGGTATGCGCTCAACCTCATGCAGGGCTACATATCGGTCATCACCTGTAAGTCGGCGTAAATGCTTGGCTTTCCAGCTGAGGAGGACAGGCTCGTAGGTCTCGGGCTGGAAGGCTAAGAGGCAGAAGAAGACTGTACCCGAGAACATCAAGGCAATCCATTCAGACCAGCGCCACGTGTGCAAGTGTGGTGAATCCGGAACCCAAGCGCTCATGACACTTCCAAGAACCGGGCCTGTAAAGCCCTGCATTGCGAAAATCGGAAAGATGTAGGTCTTCTCCAAAGGATTGAAGAGATCGGAAATAGTGCCGCCAGCACAGACGAGTGGAGCTGTCATGGTGGTCAGCTCGAAAATTCGCAAACCGCCGATATAGTACCTCATTATCGCAACGAAGACTTTTGTGGATTACTCACCTGAGCCAGCAAAACCTGCCAGGAAGCGGAAAACAAGTTGTGCGCCAATATTGGGAGCCAGCGCAGAAGCCATGAGGAATATGCACATCACACCGAGCGTCGTCAAGTAAGTTCTTGAACGTCCAAGGACCTCTGACACTGGACCAGCAACCAATGCTCCGAAGCCAAAGCCAGTCAGGAAGTTGCCCACACTAAGTGATTCGACAAGCGTGCTCACATGGAATTCTGCGGCCGCATCCGGAATTATTGGTGAGTCGATAGGTGCGCAGGCACCAACAAGCAGCGCCAGCAACGACACCATGAGTAGGGGACATAGTTTTTGCTTGAAAGGCCAGTTTCTCGGATTCTGAGTGTCATCAGGAGCATCCCAATCAACCACTAGCACAGGCCGTCCACCAACAACGCGCGTTTTCTGTTGCGAAAGACTGGGTAGGTCTCTTGCATCCTCGACCTTTTCCTCGAGCTGTTTCGCCAATTGCTGTCTTAAATGACGATACTGTAGATAAGTGGCCATGGTGGGATGATAATAACGATGAACTTGATTTACTCTCCTAGCGATAGTTGCCTTTGAATGCCCGACAGAGGCTCCTGCGTATCTATGGTTCAAAAGTCAGGGTTGGAAGTAGCACTGTGTTCACGTCAGACTGACAGCAGTCGCAGAGTCACAATTCATTAGTGAAGTCAACAACCTGTCGCGACCCTCATATTGTTTGCCTCAGGTCTTGCCTGACTTCAATTTCTGGAGAAAGAAGCATGCAGAAGTCTTGTCCGACGAAGGCATAAAGAATACAGTGGTGTGCTATGGAGCTTATCGCATCTTACAAATGTTATAGCCGGTACGAAAGCCGGTTATGTACAGAGTATGATGATGATCGACAGATCCTGTGCTGCGTAGTGAATGACCAGTCCGATGAGCTAACGATACATATTGTAGTAACAATGATGGAGCCCACGCAAAAAGACGACGACGAAACTGGAGCAGGAACGAAAGTAACAGGGCGTATCAAGAACTTGAAGGTGATAAGGCCTTTTCGCCTTGTGCCTCAGGCAGGACTGTGTTCGAAGCGTTGCTCGCTGTGGGCACAAACCCAGCGTGAATATTCACCACTTAATTAGTTGGATATGATTTCTTCGCACCGAGCTAAGCTATTCGCAAAGATCAATGCACTACTCAATCTCAACAGTGGGTTTACACATTCACAACCTAGACGTGCGCCTCGTCTTGATGACGTCCAAGTCTGGAGCGACGCGTCTAGCGGCGCTCTCCTTAGCACCATGACTCGTGGCATTGCGAATTGAGGATATCGTTTGAACCGCCCAGCAAGGAGTGCGAGCCCTTTACAGATACATTGTAACTCATAAGTGATCGACTTGAACCTATAACGTGCCTAGTATTTGGTTACTTTGGAAGAAGTGCTCGTTATACTTCGGAATTTCCACAAATGAGTATGGTACTTGTATGACATCCCTACAGAGCTCCTAGCCTCATGTGACGCTTCTCCAGAGAACTCAATCATGGGCGTTAAAGCTTGTCGGCATGGCTACCTCAAACCAAAAAAAAAAAAAAAGGTTGTTTCAGTCCCCAGCAACACATATTGTCCGAACCTGGACTGTTACCTGGGAGCAAATCTGTCGGACTCTCAGATCTGATACCCAAAAGACGAGCGCAAAAGATCATGGAATTTAAACGCCACCCAGACAAGCACTAGAAGTGCGGAATTAAAGCTCGCGACTCAAGCACGTTTTGTACATACTGCATCGAGCTACGCAACAAGCAACGACGAATCATCGTTAGCAGAGTTTCCTCAAATGGGATCTCGGCAAGTATTGTCCATAATGTGCTTGATCAGCTTGCCGTTCGACCTGCACCTCGGAAATCTCCTCTGCGCAAGACTGGTGCCGTATAGCCGTGCATTGTGTTTCGCTATTACATGGTTCGAGACAACGATGGGCAGAGACAGTGACAACCCTTTTCAAACGTAGATACGTATGTTGCAATCTTCTTCTTCGATATGATATGTATGGACGTCTTTCCTCGTTTGTTATCCGAGCAGTCAGAAGAGCTTAGCATTTGACAGCTCAGCATCCACAGTCCATTATGGACACTCTCGAACGCATACTTTCGCGTCCTGCCGCAAAGCCATACCGGTCACGCAAAATCACAACAGATGGCGACAAACCATTCCTCAACGATGATGGCTATGTCGACTTTGCTCCAGACGACATAGAAAATCCCAAAAACTGGTCCAAGACGAGACGATGGTATATCAGCATAGTGTCGATCTCTCTGGTTCTTAATGCAACCTTCGCATCGTCCAGTCCCTCGGGTTGTTTGGTGGGCATTGCTGAGGAATTTGGCGTGAGCATCATAGCAGCTGGCCTAGTTATCACGCTGTTCTTGCTTGGATACTGTTTCGGGCCCTTGTTCTTTGCTCCGTTGTCAGAATTCTATGGCAGGAGATGGATCTTCTACATAACTTTCGTGTCTTATCTTTCCTTCAATTTCCTATGTGCATGGGCACCAAATTTCGGAGCACTTCTGGTTGGCCGCTTCCTGACCGGTACTTTTGCTTCTGCGTCCCTAAGCAATACTCCCGGCGTCTTCGCTGATCTCTTTGGAGTGGTGGAAAGAGGCAATGCGATGGCTGTGTTTTCGCTGATCACGTTCGCTGGTCCAGGTACCTCACCAGCGATATCCGGCTTCTTGCAGTTGACGAAGGACTGGCGTTGGTCGTTTTATGTGCTCTTATGGCTTGGAGGAGCTACTCTCGTCTTTCTCATCACGATCCCAGAGACACATGCTGCTACTGTGCTGACGAACAAGGCTAAACGCATCCGTCGTCTGAAGATACCAGGCTACGAAAACGTTCAGTCGCCAATCGAGGCACAAGGTCAAACCTTGGTGCAAATCTTCAAGGTTACGTTGACTCGACCATGGATCATTCTTTTCGATCCCATCTCCTTCCTCATCGCAATATACATCTCAGTCACCTACACATTGCTATACATGCTGTTCTCAATCTATCCTATTGTCTTCCGGCAGATGAGAGGTTGGAATTCAGGGGTCTCAGAACTGCCCTTGATAGGCACCGTGCTAGGCGCGGCGATCGGTGCTGGTGGGGTGTTCATCACCTCACGAAAGACAGCACGGAAGATCGAGGCAGGAGAGGAGATCACACCAGAGGATAGATTACCGCTGGCCATGATAGGAGGTATCGGTTTTGCTATCTGCATGTTCTGGTTTGGATGGACTGCGAATTTCAACTCGATTCACTGGATTGTGCCGACACTCGCCGGAGTGTTCTTAGCTGCCTCGATTGTGCTGATCTTTGTTTCATTTTTAAACTATCTTACAGATACATATTTAATCTACGCTGCATCAGCCATCGCAGCAAACACAGTCGCGAGATCTGCAGCTGGTGCGTCGGCACCACTATTCACGAACCAGATGTTCAGGGCTTTGGGAGTAGGAGGAGGTGCAAGTTTGGTTGGTGGTGTAGCGGTTTTGCTGGCCGTAGTGCCTTTCGTGTTCTACAAGTACGGAGCGGGAATCAGGAAAAGGTCGAGGTTCGCACCAACACCGAAGAAGGATGAAGAAAGTCAAGAGGCGGACGTTGACAATGAAGAGAAGACTTCTTCAGGCGAAGACAGAGCTTCATCGAGAAATCGCAGTGCAAGTACTTCTTCGACAATATCTGACTCCTCCGTCACTGTTCAGGAAGGAGGTCGGGAGCATGAGAGTCCGAGGCATTTTGCGGAAAAGGGAAAATTGGACGACGTTGTATGAGCTAAAGACCAGCCGGGCGAAGGGTGATCCAGAGGTCTTGATACAAAGTGCTAGGCGTGCAGATATTGCGTCAACTCCATAATATTGAATCAAAGATGCAACTTCTTGTTCTCCTTGTGCTTTCCCGCGTTGTGTTCAAGCTCAATGAATTCAGAGTCTCTTTGGAGCAGCAAACCAATGCGAGATAAGATGGGAAGTCGATACTAGCTCTGACTTGAAGCTAGCAGATGTGTTTGCGAATCCCAACATCACTTGCGAGCGACTCCTATCTAAGGACGTGCTCACTGGAATTCTGCTTTTCGGGCCGTCCTTCTTTGGTTTTGTTACGTATTTCTCACGTAATCTTTCGGCCAAATTTTAAGAAGCTGTGCTCGAAGGTGCTGATCGTCTTTGGTCTGCCATAGAATTTGTCCTTCTCGTGAACGCAACTAGCATGCACATGCTGAACAGAGCAAATTGTTTGTGCCAAAGGTCAATTATGAGCAGTGTTCTATGGAAGCACTTGGCATAAGGTTCAGGTGGTGTTGTTGCTCCGATCTTCTTTTAGCTGCCTGTGCTCTTCCATTTGAGAACAACGTACTCGCACAGTAGTTCGTCGTCCCAGTCTCTAGTTTCTGCCTGCTCTTGACCCTCAATCTCACACTCCAGTCCACCCTCTTCAAGTAAAGTCCAGATTTCGCGAATCTGCTCAAGGTATGCGACACGAAGTGGATAGGCTAGGATTGCACGAGCACTCGGTGTACGAGCGAGCCACGTCAGTATCACACGAGAAAGAAGTTCTGGATGAGCGTCATCGTAGATAGTATCTGCAGCTAGTATAATGTTTGCCTTGGTATCAGCAACATCAAACGTGGCACCAGACTCGAGGGTCAAGATTTCAGGTGTCCGCCAGTCCAGCGAGCCGCACTGAACCTTGCTGGCGATAGGCCCAAGCGTGTTAATATTCAGGTCAACGTTCGCACGCAATCCAGGCACAATGCCCGGTAAGTCCGTAAGTACGGTCTTGCAACATAGGATAAGTGCTGCTGTCAGGCCGACAAGTCCTGTGCCAGCTCCAATTTCGAGCACGGGAATCTTCTCTTTCTTGTCAACGAGCAGTCCGAATTTGTGCAGTTGACGAGCCAGAATAAAAGAGGCAGTCCACGTCGTCAGATTGAGGTTGTCGGCGCGGATATCAGGTTCGCAGATGCCAACAGTAATGACCTCCCCGTCGCCGTTGAGCGGAACAGCGAACGACTTCGTAGCATTTGTTGGTGGCATCGATGTCGAGAACAAATTGGCGATTGCGACTTGGAGCCGAAAGATTTCGAATAAATCGCAGGAACAAATGAAATTGATCGTCTAGCCATGTACCAAACAACAGGCTCCAAGGCAGCAATTGCTCAAGGAGATTATTGGACCATCCTCTTGTAAACTCGAATGCTTCCGACTCTCACCTTGTGTTACGAGTTCTAATCCTTGTATAAGATTGCAATGGTTTGACCTCATTGAAACTTCCTAGCAATACAGAATTCTACGTTTTCGCCGACCTGAAGTGATAACCCGAATCTCACCACCGCCCTAGTGATTGTCTCTAGGTGCAGGATATTTCTGAGCCAGTCTCTGAAATTTGACAGCACTTGGAAATACCATTCCTTCACTCAGCGGTCCGACCTCCCTCCTGAAAATATCTTGCCAAGGTGTTTGCGATTCAGGTACCTTGAAGCCGCCGTTCTGCTCAAGACTTTCCCGCCTCTTCTGCAGTTCTTGATCATCCAACAGCAACATTACAGTCCTTTTGTTTAGATCAATTCTTAATCTATCGCCATCTTTCAAGATAGCCAGGTTGCCTCCTGCCGCAGCCTCAGGGCTGGCATTCAGGATTGAAGGGGATCCAGATGTTCCTGATTGCCTTCCGTCACCTATGCATGGCATTGCCTGCACACCCTGCTTGAGTAACCTTGCTGGCGCATGCATATTGACCACTTCTGCTGCGCCAGGATACCCTAATGGGCCGACTCCACGCATGACCAGGATCGTCCTTCCATCAATTCCGGTCGCTGGATCCTCAAGCCTAGCGTTACAGTCCTCAGGTCCATCAAAGACACAAACTTTCCCCTCGAATGCGTTAGGGTCCTGCTGGTTCGATAGAAACTTGTGCTGAAACTCCTCCGATATGACGGATGTTTTCATGATCGCGCTGTCGAACAAATTGCCAGTCAGATGCAAGAAGCCGGCGTTCGTCTTCATCGGCTTGTCGTATGGCAAGATGACTCGACGATCCCAAGACTGGCCTTCTTCTTTGGCATAGTGAGCTAAACCTTGGCCTGTACAAGTGATTGCATTCGGATGAGGTAGTGCCTTATGTGCAAGTAATTCTGCAATGATTGCGGGTAAACCACCAGCACGACTAGACATTATCAGCACCAAGAAGTCAAATGTAGATGCGGAAAGTTACACTAAAATGGCGACTTACTAGTATTCTTCACAAAGGTACTCTCCTGCAGGCTGCACATTCAAAAGCAACGGTTGACCATAACCAAGGTTATCCCAATCATTCAGGTCGAGTCGCACACCAATGTGCTTAGCAACCGCATTCAGGTGAATCGGAGCATTAGTACTTCCACCAATCGTGGTGTTGACGACAATAGCGTTCTCGAAGGCCTCACGCGTCATGATATCGGACGGCTTTCGATCTGCGCGTACCATTTCAACGATCTGTGTACCAGTCTTGTAGGCGATTTGAAGGCGTTCTCGATAAGGAGCAGGTATTGCTGCACTGCCAGGCAGTGCCATACCTAATGCTTCAGCAAGCGCATTCATTGTTGACGCCGTGCCCATAGTATTGCAGTGACCTGCGGAAGGTGTTCTGTAGGATATCAGCACTGCCAGCCAGTTTTGATGCACGACACGTACCCTCTGGTGACCATATCGATCATCTGTCCGTCGTCAATGTCTCCTGCTGCATGGAGCTCGCGTGCTTTCCATAAGATCGTCCCGGAGCCGATAAGATTCTTGCCCATGTAGCCATTGAGCATAGGACCAACATTGAAACATATAGCAGGTATATTCTGTCACCAATTAGCACCAATAGAGGTCTAGAAAAGACAGAATCGAGAACTTACCATAGTGGCTGCAGCCATGAGAGCCGCAGGTGTAGTCTTATCACACCCTGTCAAAAGCACGACGCCGTCAAAAGGATATGCGTGGAGCATTTCCACCAATGTCAAATATGATAGATTGCGGTCAAGCGTCGCAGTCGGCCGCCTCGAACTCTCCTGGATTGGGTGCGTAGGAAACTCGATAGCAATACCACCAGCAGCGACTATACCCTCCCTTACACGTTTAGCGGTTTCTAGGTGATACCTGTTGCAAGGCGCTAGGTCTGAGCCTGATTGAGCGATTCCCACACTGGAAAACAGAGTTAGCGAAGACTTCCCGACGTTAAAAATCATTGAAGACTCACATCGGCTTATCTGACATTAGCTCCTCGTATGTTAAGCCGTAGTTCAGATACCTATCCACATAAAGCGCTGACATTGCTTGATTATTGCGTTCATTGAACCATCTTGTCGAGCGCAGCTTCGAAGCCGAGGTCGAGGCTTGATTGTTGCCCTTCGAGATTTTCTCCTCAAGCTCCTTTGTCCTTGACCGAAGGGCAGCTAACTCCTTGGTGAGGTCTTCAATGTCAACTGGATGACTACCTGATGCGCAAGGGCTTGAGCAGTCATTGCACGCTTCTCCTGAATCACAGCTCATGGCGAAGGTCCCTTGGTGCTAGTGGTAGATCTTCTTGGTCGAAGGTACATAAGGACCAATACAGGACTTCTTAGATGAGAGTAAAACAACGACCAGGGACGACCCCATAGTGCTTTTTGATGCTCGGCCTCAACTCCGCGTTTCAAATCGGTCTCCAACATTTGCCGGCCTCGCTACTATTGTGCCGACGGAGTGGGTCAAGAGATTCATGGCAGATATAGCTCAGCCGAAGGGACCGGGCGACTATCACGCTGCATTGTCGAGACATCTGCTGTTGTGCTCGTAATCTGTTGATCGTGGTTCGTGGTATAGGTAAGGTTGGTGAAAGGGATAGGTGCTCGGGAATTAGTGCTATCCAGGCTAATCTTCGGGTAACGGCCTCCTTCTTCGAGCCCAAAGTTCCAGATGCAGATCGGAAGGAGAGGACCGTCAGACGCTGCACTTCATTTTGATACATTGAGAGAATGCAGATTGCGACATGAACGGTGCTTCACAAAACACAGGAAAAAATGATATGGCTGGAAAGAGTGACCTGATAGCGAATGTAGATATGTGACTAGGTGATATTGCGAGTGAACCCTGCTCAAGGATCAATCGTACCCAGATGATCCCGAGTATCTATCGAGCTCATCATGCTGGATCGAGCCTGCGAGTGTAGAGACATGCAGACACTGCAAATGCCCCATACAATACGTGATTTGTCCAAATTGCCCGCATTCAGACAGTGAGACGGCAGTAGCAGTTGTGCAAACCTAGAAATTCGCCAGCATGACAAAAATGGTCGTGGTAGTCTGGATAAAACTCTCGCGCCCTATATCAGCATTTCCTTGAGCCACAACCTGATAGCACCTTCCTGCTTCCTGTCTCCCAGCTCTTTCAATTTATCCTGAGACTATAGTAACTACTATAAGACCTAGACCTACAGCTGTAGTCGCTTTCTTATAGAGCTTTAGTCGTATAATGTTACGACCGTGCGCAGAGCCTGCGTGTCAGAATCAAGCCTAGTATTCGTCTAAAAAGGTCGCCAAAATATCACCAATGTTGGTGATCGTTTTGGAAGGCTTGGCATATAAGGCTGTTACACCGCTAGGCGCAGGCTCTGCGCACGGTTGTAACACTAGCTAATGTTGTTCATTATCAGCTCTAGTAGTTTAGTATGAGGATTAAAAGACATTATAACTACACCGATCATAGAGAGTACAATGCTGGCCGTCGTAACGACTATAGACCAAAAGTAGAGGCCATAATAAGCATTAAAAGTGGTAAGGATAAGCAAGATGAGCTCGAGCGCGTTGTAGGAAGCAAGAGTTGTGCAGATGATAATTATAAATATCGACCATCGTTAGTGATTGGGCTGAATTTGTTGCAGTGATGATAGCGTACAGTAAGTGACATCATAGTGGCCCGAATATTGTGTTGGTGAAGCCATAGAACACTATCTTGCAACATCTTTCACGTGGATTGTGCCCATAGAACGTCGACTATTTGCTGATACATGAACTTTGTGCAGCGGAAGCACAAGAAAGTGGTAACGGCCTGAACGAGGGACCGAAAGCATTGGGGACAACTCACAGAAAGGCAGACATTCGTCTCCACCGCTTTGGATAGACTCCGGTCATTCGCTTGTGTCAACCTTTCAGCTTCAAAGGCAGGAGGCCGAGCAGCCTGTGTTTGTGAAACGTACGAAACTGTCAACTCGAGCTAGCATAACAACCAAGGACACCTTTCTACTCATTCAAACCTTAGAAATCTGAAGTGTAACGACCCTGTAGTTGGTCGAACCACGACGCCAGCAGCAGAGTAAGCATAACATGACTCAAAAGTTCTGGCTGATGTCCTGTAAGATGCGCCCGGTCATGTTTGACGTTTAAGAGGCCGGAAACGTCAAATGTCCAAGGAACAGCGATGCTGGCCTCGCTTAGAGTAAGGCCAAGGCAACATTTTCCAGATCGAGCAAAACATTGCTACTTGGCTTTGTGCTGCAGGTGCAGTGAACAGGCCCAAACGAATTATTGTGTAATTCGCAAGAAACAGCTATGCCCTACCACCAAATCAGTCGCCGGATTTCCACTCTTGGGTTCCTGTCTATGAAGCTGAAAATATTTTTTGTCAAGCAGTTCTTGAGAGATCATACACCAACGCGCGTATACGGCGCAAGGTGGCTCCAGCTGGTGAGGAAAATGACAGAAGTTGAATACGAGTGCTTCGAGACACCTGTAACGTAGCTGACGCAGCATTAATGATGGAGGTGTCCGTGTAACGCAGGTCGTGGTAAACTTCGCCAATCTTCGAGCAGTTCCACAAACAGTGATCATTCTCGCTATGACTCAAGGAGCGTCCATAGAATCAGCTTCAACAGTATTCCGAATGTGCTTTCTTGTGATCTGACAAGCTCCGAAACCATGAATATTGATATGTATTGAGAGGGTACTGCAATGTTGGTGAGTTTCAAGAACGATACTCCAGTGTGACCATGTGACGCGAGACTCAAGCGTTGTGGTACAGTACCCCGTGGAAGTGGATACAGCTGCGGGCTAAACCGATCATGTTTGCGTGCCGCTGAATCTCCGATCCACAATCTAGCGGTCATTTGTGCTTGCCTGCGGCAACCTTGACCGCAACAAATAAAACAACTCATGCTCGGCAACCAATATATGTTGACTGCATGGAGTCACCGCTCGATGACTAAGCTATATGATATCTAACCTTTGGTGTCACAGATGCAGCCTCGTCCCTGTTCGGCACGGCACTCGAGTGGATGTTGCAACATGCTAGGCCCGAAGTTTGGCAGATTGTGTATTCCTAGGACTATTCCATAGGAAGCTTGAGACAGCACGGGTTATCTGCGCGGGATTCGCCCGATGTTTCGGTACATAGACCGTAAGCATGAAAGCACGACGCGGATGAAACCGCCACGAGCCAGAACTTTTAATTACTATTTTGGCCATTAAGTCAGGCCCTCCCCCAGACCGCAAGTTTTTGTAAAGTGCGATTTAACCTCAGATCGTACGAAGTCGAGTATGAACCGCAACGCAGTAACTCGATCAATGCAGCTGCCACCTGGAGCCTGGGACTCACATGTCCATGTTATTGACGAGGTAGGCTGGAACCTGAGGATGAACCTAGACAAAATGCGGCTCAATGGATAGGGTTGTAATGGCAACGTTGCTGATGATTGTTGGACAGGACTCATTTCCCTTCTCCGCAAATGCACCATATCGGCCAGGTAAAGCAACATTAGAAGACCTGCAAACCTTTGAGAGCGCACTTGGTGTTTCAAAAGTGGTCCTAGTAGCTGTCTCGGTATATGGCACTGACAACTCCTCTATCATGAGTGCACTTGCACAGCTTGGTGGCAAAGGTCGTGCAGTCGTTGCTATTGACCCATCAAAAATCACTGAGTCCGAGCTTTTGGAAATGCACAGAGCAGGCGTAAGAGGCATCCGTCTAAACCTAAAGACCTTTGGTCGCACGTGCGACAAAGAAATTCTCGAAGCCGAGCTGCTACTCTGTGCGGATAGGATACGAAAGTTCGGTTGGTGCATCCAATTGTACATTGGACTCGAGCAGGTGGCTCTTCTGCACGATGTCCTTCCGAACCTCGGTGTACAGGTCGTGATCGACCATATGGGCTCGCCGACTGTTGAAGAGAGGGTACAAGAGCAAGTTGGTTATGCCGAAATGATCGACCTGCTCCAAAGAGGGTTGATCTGGGTCAAGCTGAGTGGCGTGTATCGCTTCTCCAATGTTCCTGGCCTTGACCAGTATGGCGAGACTTTGATTCGCACAAATCCAGATCGAGTGGTATGGGCAAGCGACTGGCCACATACAGGAGGTACCGCCTTTAACATCAGTGGTGACGACAACCGTGTACAGCAATTTCGGAAGGTAGATGACGCTGGATTTGTGGTAAAATGCTTTGATTGGTGTGGGCAAGAACCACAGGTGATAAGAAAGTTGTTCGTTGAGAACCCCGAGACATTATGGAACTCGCCTACCGTTGGGGATGGTCTACTGTTACAGAAGCCCAATACCACACGTTCAGCAAGACTCGTGTTGCAAAACGAAGCTCGACTTTGAGGACAGGTCCAATTACAGGGAAAAGTCGCCGAATATATCTTCAGAGTATTCACTCCACTGCATGTTGTAGGAGTCGAGATCAAAAGGCATTCCAGCATGATCGTTGTTCATGAAAGAACCGAAACACATATCATGCACAGGAAAAACAGGCATAATATCCTTGCCTGGCTGCTGTGTGCTGTCGGCATTAAAACCGAAATGCTCGTGTGAATCTCTGGAGGAGTCTGAATCAGGTCCGGTGCACTGTGCGATCACGTCCAAGCTACGCTGGATGCCCGGACAACTGCTTCGAACAGCCGACAGTACACGGATGAAAGTGTTAAGCTCGGCTTGCGCTCCTTCGAGACGATCCTTAACATCCTGCACAGCAACTGTTGCTGCAGTATAAGCACAGTACGCCTGAAGATATGTGACTCTCGACAAGCCGAAGGAATTTTCGAGGCAAATGAAGAGAGCTTGAATGGCATCTGCAGCGGTACGGCATATATCTCTGCAAGTACGAACTCTCCGGAATGGGCGAAGAAGCAGAATTGTTGTTGCATGGTAAAGTAGACTGTGCTCAGTCAGTAGTGTTCGGTATAGACACAATTATCTTACTTTTGAGTAAGAATATGTGGACTTGGACAAATGACAGGAGTGTGACTCATCTGTAGTGCAGTGGGAAGGTTTCGATACCAGTTCAGCAGCTTGTCGCGAGTTGGTTTCACAAAATGAGCTGCGTGTTGGGTGCTTTTCGTCCCATAAATTGTTTGCAATATGTCGGTAATAATGATCGCAAGTTTGCAAAATTGGAAAAAGCACGCCTCGATCTGAGAAGGTACACAGGCGTTGTATAGCATATTTTCGGTCAGTCCATATGGCATCCATTTGCTGCTTGTTTCCGAAATTGGTTTATTGGTGGGAAGTTTCGACGGAGCAGCAAGAAGTGTAGGACTTCTACCAAGATACAGAGACATAGTTTTGTCCCATAAATAGCAAGACCACGCCAGCCTGTGTCCAATTCGATTCCTTCTGAGGTCATCCTTCTTTGCCCCAGAATGGCTTTTGTCGTTAAAAAGTCCGAGGTCGATTGCGCTTCTGAACGCCATGCCACTGTAGGTCCAAGCCTGCGACGTCGCACCCCTGCCAATCTCGCGAGCACTAAGCTGTAGCAGAGCCTGAACACGCGGGATTGTCGGCTCGCGGTAAATTTCGTGGCTGAGGAGGACCTTTGACTGTGCCAGCAGTCTTTCGGTCAGCTCGTGGTCCGTGAAACGAGTTGAATGAAGACAGATCACGTTGAGAAGTAGCAATGAGAAATATTCACCACCAGTCGCGCCATCACGCAGGAAGAGGGCTTTGTCAATAAACATGAAAGCTGGATGCACCCAAGTCCAGTGAATTGTTAGCAAATGTCGCACCTTGTCAGAAGGCAGACCGAGGAGCACGGCACAATTTTCGATAGCATTCTCTTCCCACGAAGCGATAGCCTCTTGATCGAGCATCTCAACGTCATGGCTGGTATGTGGCTCATGGTATAGTTCACTTGTTTGAGTATTCGTCTCGTGGCTCTGAGGAGCATCGACTGCAGATGTCGTGTTGTAGTAGGCATCTGCTGCGTTCATATCAGTCTCGACTCCTGACATAGATTCCTGTTGGTATCCTGTCCCGTCAGTCGATACTTCGCCGTCAACTACGTCGCCAGTATTGCTTTGATCGTGGGTACGAGGTGAGTTTCGTTGTAAATTCTCGATAGTTTTTTCGAGCTCCTGGATTTTTTGTGTCATTGCAATTGCTTGAGATAAGGATGGCGGCTTGTCATAGTGGCACTGCTTCCCATAAGCTAAGCACACACCGCATTCTGGTTGTCCGCCATCACACTTGATCTTGCGTGTCCGGCAGTTTACGCACGTCAATCTGGGCATTCCCTTTGATTTTGCCCTAGCCGAAGCGGGATTCGAGCTCCGCTGGATGTCGCTCGCCATGTTTCCGCTTCGTGACAAATATACATATACATATATATTTACATAGTAATGCACGAAGGCGAGAATTGAGTTGTTACATGGCGTTATAGGTAGATTTGATGTTGCTGGTAGTCGTGTTCGGTTGACGTCGAGAGAGTAGAAACAGTGCTATTGTTTTGCTGAACGTAGTGTAACGGAGATGAGTGTTCCAAGTGGAGTTTTTCCAAGCTTAGCCAAAACTCTGCCCGCAGAGACCTGAACTTTCAGCGCAGTTCTCGGGTTCCAGTGTTTAAAGGATTGGTGTTTGCCTATTAATTTTCCTGCCGGATGATCCATGTTGACGCACCAACGCCATGGATTATTGACGAAAAATGCTTGAATTTGAAAGTGTTATTGTTATCGTGAGGCTTTATCGATGATGAACGATGGTCTCAACAGTAGTAGCCTTCGAGCTGGAGTACTAACTCTATGATTTTTGGAACCCGAAGTACGAATGTTTTCATCAGAGACTGACAAGTCGACACGAATTGGTTCTCGCAGCGACCACTCCAAGTGGTCGCTCCATACACGGGTCTTGCAGATACGCTATGAATAGAATGCTCGACCAATTTGTAGACAAACAAGGAACAGAGCCACGCGCTCATAAGGACGATAATCTAGTATTGTTACACAAGACGATTTCCACACTCCTCGCCTCCCACCAAATTGAGCACAATATCTACCACGGCAAGACCACTTCTTGCTTGGTTCTCAACAGTTGATGCGCCAACGTGGGGAGTCAGAATGATGTTCTCCATATTCAAGAATCTGTCATAATGTTCTCTGGTTGGAGGTTCAATTTCTGTCGCATCAAGACCGGCGCCTCCAATCTTGCCCTCTGAGAGCGCATGGAACAATGCGTCTTCATCCACGATACCACCTCTAGCACAATTTATCAACAAAGCATTCGGCCTCATCTGATCGAACTCTGCAGCTGATATGAGCTTCGCTGTTGATTTGGTCAAAGGAACGTGCAAAGATACCACATCCGCTTCACGAAGCAGTTCTTGCAGGGAATCTACCCGCTTTGCTTTTTCTCCCAGGAGCTGAGGCCACGGTTCGCCCTTGTAATACGGGTCAAATGCTATCACCTCTCCCTCCATGGCTCCAATCCATTTCTTTGCCAATGCGGATCCGATGTTTCCCATACCTACTATACCAAGCGTTTTTGTGAATAAGCTTCGTCCGAGCGTCTGACTGCGAATAACTGTCTTGCCATTCCTTGTTGCGCGGTCAATTTCGGGAATCCGTCTCGCCAAACCCAGCGACAATGCGAGAGCCAATTCTGCTACAGCCTCCCCATTCAGTCCTGGGGTATTGTACACAGCAATACCCAGGTCTTTGGCCGCGTCAATGTCAATATTGTCAACGCCAACACCTTGTTTCACAATGTACTTCAGCTTCTGAAACGAACCAAGTTCTGCACGTCGAAACTGAGTTTCACTTCGGACTATGATCGCATCGGCGTTGGTGTATATGGTATCGAATCCACATTTTGCGCGGTGCAGGACATCAATATTTGGATCGCTTTCCAACCGTTCGACGGCAGCTGGGTGATATGGGTCAACAATGCCGATGACAGGACGAGCGACTTGTGCGATCATGTTTTTTTGTCAAATCTTAAAAACCAATTTTCTGGGTAAGTTGCATCTATGAGTGAGTCCGTCTCGTCGCTGTTGGTATTGATTGCAATATGGGTTCAAATATGCATATCTTGTCCAAGCAGTGCGCTTTAGGTGCACGGCTGGCTGGTCCGGATGAAGTCCTCGGACTGATCCCGCGCGAGATTTCGATCTCGGAATAACTGTTTCTGAATTAAGAAACGGATATTGCCGAAGTTCAACATAAGAGCAGGTACCAAAGTATGCAGCATCGTGTATAATCTGCCACGACTAACATTATCAGATGACAGCAAGAGCCATGACCAACTTGAAGTCGGTACTGAGAAGCCTCTCTGCATATTCCACGTGAGCATCATTGTCGTGGCATTGGTTACAGTCGAGAAACTAATCTGATTAGATGCGATGTCTCGGATGCACTGCTCAAACTGAAGCACCCGCATGGAGGCTTCATTCCTGGCATAACCATGTGGTCACCTGAGAGACAGCAAGGCGACACGAAAATTGTGGGGCCTGCATACACCGTCAAGTTCGTGCGCAACAACCATGAGAATGCACCGAAACCTCCCCAGCATCACGTTAGTGTCGTTATGTCCGGCCCGAGAACGAATCATTGACGTGCTTTAGATTGACACAATTCCCGAGGGTGCAGTAGTCTTCATCTCTGCTCCATCGGGGGTGTTTAACGCCGTCTACGGAGGCCTGATGAGTGCTAGAGCTCAATACTCAGGTGCGGTAGGGACAGTTGTTGACGGCTATTTTCGAGATTTACAAGAACATAGAAATCTCAGTTATCCAGTTGGTGCCGCTGTCGATCGAATGAGAACACGCTGGCTAAGATTCGTGCACAGGTTTTCGGCAGAGACGTGTCAAGCCCAGCTTACTATGAGGTTGCTCGACCCAGTGAAGTAAGTCTTGTCATAATGCCTGTTTCAGTTCACTAACTTCATATAGGTGAATGTGCCATTGAGACTGAGTGATCCTCGTTGCGAGATCACTGTGTCGCCAGAAGACATAATCTTCGCTGATCTGAATGGTGTTGTGTGTATACCTCGTGGACTTGTCGAACAAGTCCTGTCCTTGATTCCGAAACAGGTAGAAATTGACGAAAATATGGCGAAGGCCATCGCACAGGGCAGTACATTTGCAGGTGCGAGCAAGGAGTTCCGAGGCAAATAAGAACTCAGCCTTTATGTTACTACTGTCCGATCTTAATTGCGCATTTTATCCTTGTCATGGGTAATTCATCCTGTTGCTAGAGCTTCGTACAGGTAAGGGCATTTTAGCTATAATAAATAGATAGATCGATAGAGCAGCTTCAGGCGATTCAATAGACGATGAGTTATTATAATTATACAGCGTAATGGTAGAGTAATGGTGGTTGTAAAAACAGCGTCGCCATGGACGCGCACATCTAGCGCGGTGGAGCCAAATGTCACATTTTGTATGCGGAGGAGATGCTTACCTGTAATCACTACTAGACCATTCGTGAAGTCAGTTCTGAAATCTCGTCCCTTGCATGATGGGATGACCCCGATGATCGAGCTCGACAGTCAGGTCCTGACCGACGCCGAACACTGAAAGTTTGTGTCTTCCTATGCTAGCGAGACTTGCACGGGCCGATACCGAAATGAGCCTGCGGGCGCTGAACATGAGATCTCAGACAACCAACTCCGCAACAACGACTGAAAGCTTGCCGCGGTCGAGAAGTGTGTCTGGTGACTAGGTGACCAGATGAAGCTGACGCGGAGCCAAGCGCGCTTTCCTCAGTGGCTGTATTGCCTGACCCAAGAACGGAAAAAAGCTGGGGTCTCCAGACTTTTGCCAGGTTTCCTAAGTGGTTCCCCATGGGTGGTTGCGGTATGTGTCCATGGAAAGCATCCGAGCACTACAAGCTCAGACTTCGTACTTCTATCCACCCTATGAGAAGCGCTGAACTTGATATGCAGCACTGCTCACATCGTCGTGTATATATCAATTCCATATCCCATGCGAGGTTTTAGTCCTGGCTTCCCGTGCAGATCGAAAAGCCGGGCGCTGGTCAAGCTAGTCACGTTGTTGTGAAAATCTCCTTAGTCAAAAGTTCCACTTGCAAAACATCGACTCGAGCCATGGAGGCTGACAATAGCATGCCGCCGCGCAGCAAAAGCGATTGCGAAGCCAAAGAGATAGAGCGCTCGATCTCGTCTTCATCATCCAGGGTCGACACGACCTGGGAAAACTTCCCAGAGCAACAACGGAGAGCAGTCCTGCGAAAAATGGATCTGCGAATACCTCCAATCTTAATGGCACTCTACCGTAAGCTCCAAGCGAGTCAGCCATCAGGCTGAGCGCTGACGCACATAGTGCTATCGTATCTGGACCGAGCAAATATTGGAAATGCCAAGATCGAGGTAAGTTCATGCCACACTTCCCAAGAGCTTCCATACTGAAGTGGTTCAGGGTATGGCCAAAGACCTGCACCTTAGTGGCACACAGTACAATATCGTACTGTCCATATTCTTTGCCACATATATTCTCTTTGGTACAGTATATCACTTCACATCCTTGCCGTTTGGCACTGATTAGCAATAGAGATACCTTCTAATTACGTGATGGAAAAATTCTTCACTTTCCGGCCATCCAGGTGGCTAGGTATCATCACATTTGGCTGGGGAGTAATGATGACACTGGTAAGAGGCAGCGCCGTATTCTTGCTGCGCACGAAGCTGATGAGCTGAAGCATGGGATTACACACAATTTCAGAGGCATTCTCTCAGTAAGACTGATCATGGGAGCGTTTGAAGCTGGGTTCTTTGTGAGTACTCCTCCCGACACGTACAGGACTTGGCTGACCTGTTGTAGCCTGGTGCAATCGCATACATGACCAAGTGGTACACGAATTATGAGCTGGCGACCAGATTGTCGATCTTTTATGTTGGCTCGGCTTTATCTGGAGCATTCTCCGGCCTCCTGGCTTACGCCATCGCTAAGATGAATGGAGTGGGAGGCCTTGAAGGGTGGCGTTGGATCTTCATTCTTGAAGGTCTCGTCACGGTTGCGGTTGGTGTCCTGATCCCATTCCTGCTCACAGATACGCCAGACAACCGCCCGAGCTGGCTTACCGCCGAAGAAACAGACTATCTTATTGAGCGAATGAAGGCACAGAACGCAGGCCAAACGGCTGAAGAAGCAGGGAGCCATCTCAGCAAGTCAATGCTCTGGACCGTCATTACAGACTGGCAACTCTATCCACTGGCCATTGTACAATGGAGCAACACTGTGCCGACATACGGTTTGAAATTCACACTGCCACAAATCATCAAGAATATGGGCTATACATCGAGCCATGCACAGTTGCTCTCGGTACCACCTTATATTGCCGGTGCCATCAGCTCGATAGCCTTCAGTTTGTTGTCCGACAAGTTTCGAAAACGGTCGTACTTCCTCGTCATTCCACAGACACTGCTCGTCATTGCTTACAGCGTGCTGACGCCACTGTCGCCACGTTCCAAGCAAAACATCGGCGCATGTTACTTTGCCATCGTGCTAGCCAACGTTGGATGCTATCCCATCAATCCAGGAACCAGTTCCTGGTGCGCCAATAACACTGCACCTTCGGGAAAGCGCAGCATCAGTATTGCATATCTGATATCGTTGAGCAGTGTCGGTGGCATCTTTGCAAGCTACATATACATTGACAGCGAGGCTCCTGGTTATCCTACTGGGTTCGGGACAAGCTTGGCATTTGCAGCAGCGGGCATTTTTGCTGTGATTGGACTGGACATCACTTATGCTCGAATCAACAAGAGGCGAAGTCGAACGATGGAGCAAGTTGATATTAGGGAGAAGTACACCGAGGCGGAATTGACAGCTCTCGGGGACAGAAGCCCTCTGTTCCGATATACGTTGTAGTAGAGGTATTTCTGCCTATAATTGCAGCAAGGACGGACTGTTTGTCCACCGTAGATACTCTGCCTTCCACCGTCCCTGACCACCTCCACAATTCCGTGTGACGCCAAAATCTGACGAAAAAAGTGATCTCAGCTTGCACGAAGCCGATTCGTTGAGTCCAAGATGCGGGCGTCACATTTCAGATGCATCAACGATGACCTGCTTTTGTTGCGCAAACGTGAATATGATTTCAAAGCCACCGAGTCTGCTTTCCGAGGTTTCTTGCTTCTTAGCCCAGAAGTACTTCTGATGCTCTTCCGGATCGGGCTTGACTCTGATCCAGTTCCGCTTATCATGATTCAGTTTCTGCTCTTGCTCGGTCTCCACAAAGAAATCCGACTCTTTCACCATTTTATCACTGCTCATAGAGAAGAAGCAGACCTTGCTGACTTGTTGACCCACGTTCAGCACTCTTAAGATAATCACTTGCTCAAGTTCACATAGGGCAGCATGGACTATGCTAGGGTCTTCCGCATTCCAAGCACCAGCAGGGATTCCTCACCCGTTCGGCTTTGAGTCTGTCGGGACTCTCTGCATGAGCAAGCCTCTATCTTGCGCGTCCAAAGCATCAATGATTATCGCAATGAAGCAGATTGAGTTGCTCTTGTGTCGTTTTGCCATGTTCGCAGAGTAGGATTTGCTGACACTGCGTACCCTTCCAGGGGAGTGTGCAGCTTAAGGTTGGCCAGAATTTCTACCATGGTGCATGAACTCAACTCGGCAGTGTGTCAATCGTCTCCACTTGGAGGCAAGACCAAACGAAACCACTGTGACATGCTTAACCATCCTGCAAAGGCTCACATGTTCTCACAAAGGCATCAAGCGACTGGGCATTGGCGCTGCCTTCGCCGGGGTTGCTAAATGCAAGTGCTTGTGGATCCAAATGGTTCAGTTTCGCGCATGCATTGAGCACCTTTGAACGTTTAGTCCACAGCTGAAAGTGAACGACACAACAAGATATAATCTCTTCGCCCAGGCAACTGGTGGTGTAGATGCGAGTATGCAAGAATCATACTTTCAACCAATCGGAAACGGGAATTGACATCAACTATACTTTCAGGGGGACGTTTTGGACACTGCTGTGGTAAAAGTAGCCTGTACTTCTCTAGAATAGGTCATTCGAGGTAGCAACGATGCGATGTGTATATCTTTTGGTCAGACAATGGGGTGTACTTCGTTCTATCCGACAATCAAGATAGTCCTTTTCCTCTCTTTTCCATCACGAGTTCTTCCCAATTACCATTTGTTGTCACAGAAATCCCTTTAGATGATGCCAGGCCATGGGAGCAATCGACATTACGTATGTTTCTGCATACGATATGAGCACTCTACTTCAACAGTTTGCTAATATGAAGCCAAGAACTGGGAATAGGAGGACTTTATCAAGCAATGTTGCCATCCTACTTCGAATTTATGACCTGAGAGATGGCTCAATGAGTTACTGTGCTTCGATGTTTGTTCTATGGCAAGTCAGAGAAGCTGTGGAAGTAGAGGTCGTTAGGTAAGAGAATTGAGGGGTACAGTGACAACACTTCCGTGGCCGAGGCAAACGTCTGGCGACATGATACCATTAACCCATGATATGTGTCACCAATCGTCGCATGTGAAGATCTATGCATTGCGAATGTATCACATTGCAGCATACTAAAATACAGGATGTTTGAATAATGATCAATGCTTGTGTGAAGCCTTGGAAGCCAACATTACTCGAGTACCTGACTACTACTACCTTGGGCTGTTTTAAGATAGTACCACATGTATTTGTGTAAAAAATGGCAGCTCGCAATAGACATCCTGGCCTTTGAGTTTCAGGACCCCAGGCTGTTTGTTGACATTGAATGCTGCATACATGTGTAATTTCATGAGTCATTACATAACGAAACCTTCCACAAAAGACTGAGCACGAATATCTTTCCTGCCAAGCAACTGTTTAAGCTTCAAGTTTCGGAGGCTGACTGCCTAGCTCACAGGCTTGGTTGTTGGAAAGAGTTTGTTCTGTTTGCGCACGAAATATTTCGTAGCGTTAGTATGCTCACGACTACTACAAGTTAATTGCTGGGGTGAAGATGTTGCATTCGAGAACGGATGTGCACTAGCTATTCCGTGGTTGCTGACCTTGTCCAAACATGGCTCCTCTACGACCAATACCAAGCAAGTCTGCGCAACCGACAAGATCAATTTTAAAACAGAAAACTGGGTCGTCTTCCACAGCACTGCAGTCAGATTCGCTCTTCCCAACCTCAAAGAAGGACAAAAGACGTATCAAACATGCGCAGTTGATCTCGAAAGTCACAAAATCTACGTCCTCGGGACCACGGCGGCGAAGACCAAACAAGAAACTCGTCACAACCTTGGATGCTCTGGCGGACGCATTGCCTAGTAATGAGGACGGAGACAGCTCTGATACGACACGAAACGCCACAAGCGCTGGAAATGCAGTGGCTGACCAGGTCAACATAATAAAGAGAAACAGTCTAAAATCCAGGCCTGGCGCTATGAAGAGGAAGCAGAAACTGGACAATAATGAGAAAGAGAGGTTCGCAAAGAACTTGGCTCAAATATCCGTCCCGACTTCTGCAGGTACCACATCTGCCGAGAAGCTACGAGCTCTACGAGGATTCATCTCGCAGACCTTAGAGAAGAGGCCTGGAGTGGCTGGTGCAGGTGGTTGAACCGTCCCATTTCTACAAATGAGGATTTTAAAGAGCCATGCTTCATAAACTAATCATTTTGCGATGTCGTGACTTGTCTGATTTATCGAGCTACAACATATGCAGATCAGCATGTGAGCTTTGGAGTCAGCAGTGCCGGCAGTATCACCAATGTAAAATCTTTCAGTCGTCGTGTTCGAGTGAAGAGAGAGTCAGAGGGACTGGGACAAACAGGTGACGGAAATACTGAGAAGATGATGACAGGAGCCTCCGTACTTCGCAGAGAGGGTCTTGTGGCAGGAGGACCTGAATGATCAACAAACTGAAAGATTGGTACAGACCCTAATCTTTTTGGACAATACACACGATGTGAGAACATATGCAGAGCCCGTGCTCGAGGTTGCGAACGTGAAGTAAGGAGAGGCTATCACAGGACAGCAATTTTCACACTATGACATGACCTCTGAAGGTGAGCTATCCTTGCCTCTTTGTGTGCTCAGAATTTTCTTTGAGAAGCCCTATTTTGCTCACGTCTTCTCCCAAGTCTACGAGTGGTCAATGTACCTCTCATGCAGGAAACCTCATGATGTGGTTCCGTAGGGGTAGTCTCCGGTATCAGTACCAACAATTTGGTCGTAGAGGCTTGCGCAGCTTTGACGAAATATTGATCTATCTGTAATCTTGGCTTTTTCAAACTGAGTTGCCCCTCGGCAGACCACTTCATTACCAAAAGGTTCATGTAAGCAAGGAACGACTCCCGTCGGAACGATCAGCAAAATGACTCTATATCGACCACTAAATAGACAGCCTGATAATTAGATGTGTCCAAGCAGCAAGGACGATGCTCTCGGAAGAAGTCTCTGAGCCTCCCGACTCCAATTTCTGGCCGTACCGCATCAGAATGTCCCCAGTATGATCGACACAGAGGAGCGATGAGTTCGAGGTGAACGGTGATCGAGCTTTATTGATATGGGTAAGCGAACAGATCGTTGAAGTTGAAGAATTCGGTATCAGACAATACATTGCCGTCAAAGATTGGATCGAATACAAAAGGTGTTATCGAACGAGATGGACCAGGACCCAAGGACGGTATAGCGTTGAAGTCGAAGAAATCTTGCGCCAGCCAGTCTTGACTAGAGAAGTCAGTAACAGTATTGCTTGATAAGTCCACAGCCTGTTGACTATGCACGTTACTAAGGTGACTTGTGTGTGCTTGCGCATGAGATTGTTGTACCGGATCTGATGCGCTGAACATAGGCGATCTCCCATCCACCATCGTCGCATCTTCAGTGCCAGGTGTACACTGCCGGATGTTTCGTAAGGTACTCTCGAGGTTCTGTAGTTTGTGTTTCAGTACACACGGGATCTCCCAAAAAGCTTCGTACTTGTTCAAAGTTACAACAAGCAGATCGAAATTCGATTGAGCTTGACAGGAGTCGAAATTATGCGGGGCAAACAGCTTCGCTACCACCAAGCTGGCTGCCGAAATCCAGATAGCATTGGCAATCAGTGGATTGACAAATCGAAGGTGGTATGGAGCTGAATTGCGAACCATACGTGCCGTAAGATTCGCAGCGTCGATATATTTGACCCAAGCCTGTTCTTGAGCTGCTGTAGCTGTTGGGGTCGGATGACTGAACGACGCTGATCGTCCTCGGTCTGTCTCTGAATGTTGGAGAGCCATCGAAGCACGGTTCACCTCCCAGATGCAGAGCATCAAACGAGCAAGCTGCGACATGACGTGAATAGAGAACCTTGCACAGTCAATGGCTCGGGATGCGCCATCAAATACAAGTAATCGTTCCTTCCATTCAAGCTGCTCCGGTAATGCTATCTGTGCACATTGAAGACAGTTCTCCAGAAAGTCCAAAAATTTTCGCAAGTCTGGTACCGACGTCTTCTTCTTGCTTGGAAGCTGATCCGCGTGAAACCCAACTCTTTTCTGCCAAACCTCAGGAAAGGCGCCCATCTGGAATGCGTCGAACATGTAGGAATTGATTAAGATGAACCAGGTTTGCGGGCTCTGGTTACCACTGGCTGCCACCTCTTTCCACCTATGTGTAGCATCTGGCAAGAGGAAACAGCTGCGACTTTCAAACCCACGAAACCAGTCGTCGTCCGATACTGGGAGGCGTGTACAGTTCAGACGTTCGTCGATGGCGTTTGGCATTTTCCGAATCGTGCTTGTCGACCAGTTAGCTGAGACTGCAGAACACAAGCACCATTCACGTCTGACAAGACAAGACAAGACATGCAGGCTCATCAAAAACTTACCTCGCAAAGATATCCATCTCATAACAAGCCCACCATACTCGGCGACGTTCCTCGGTAAGAATAAACGTTTCATGCTCAATATCGTGGCTGATTTCTGATTGACCTTTTATTGACTCTACGTCGATAAGGTGTAGGCGTAGTTCGTAAGCGATGCGAATACATTCGCCGAGCATACGCCAAGTCCTGCCTCTAACACCATGGATTAGCTTCTGAAAGGTGACCAACAGGAAAGACTGCAGCAAGTGCAATGGCGGATCATCATCGAGACATCCTTCAACACATTTCATTTGCAGTCGACTCGAGATTTCGAGCATCTCTTTTGCTTCCAATGCGCTCGTCTTCAAGGAAGGTATGGTGTCTTTGTATCGTAGTGCATACGAGAAAAGGGCGGACAAGAATGCCTGAAGATGAGTAAGAGACGTGACGTCGCGCAGTTTGCGTTGGAATGTAGGTCGATGAAACAGCGAAAATGAAGTCATATATTCGAAATAGACGTCCAGCATATCCCAACCCTGCTGAGCAGTACAACCAAGCCCAGCGCATGCCTCTTGAAAGCGGCTGAATGACTCGATTGGAGAATCGCAACATTTTGGTTCTATCGTCCTGGTAGATTTTGGTACATGGTCCAGTAGCACGAGCTTAAGTAATGGATTATCAGTTTTCGCTGGCGAGAGGGGGCTTCGTGTGCTTGAAGTGGTGATATCTTCAGATTCGTGCGGTGATGAAGCTCGGACAATAACACTGTTTGGGGAAGGCTGTGATGTCGAAGTACGCTTATTGTCTCCTAGTTTGACACGTTTAGCGGTATTTTGGACATCAATGAGGTGGTCTGAGAGTGTTCGAGAAGACGAGGGTGGTGGCCGACGATGCGTTCCAGTCTTTGGGCCAGGCTTGTGCACGGTCAACTTCACCCGAGTCAGTCCAAGAAGTCGACAACTGCCTGGCTGGCATATCAGAGCGTCGTTGAGGCAATCAATTCGCAAAGTACTTACAGGATAAGAGCAGACCCTAGACGTTTTGGCACAATTGGCGCACGACGTCAACATTCGATCACATTTTATCTTCTGCGATCGACATCGGAGACAAGCATACAACGACTGGCTCGCGTCCTCTGACAGTACATTGTGTATCAGATCGTCTTCAGGCTGCTTCGGAGATGGCATTTGATTAGGCGTGAACGATACGCGAAGAACACTATGGCGTTCAGGATCACATAGGTAGGCTCAGGTACATTGTCGCTGACTTGAGCAAATTGTGCTGGAAGTATTCAGATCAATGCTTCGTACAGCATCTCTGATGCTCAGGAGGATCAAGCCGCCAGCACATGGACTAAGTAGTGATCTACGTCGAGGCTCAGGGCCGACGACTCCAAGTCGCGAGGAGTAATACCACAGTAAAAGCTTGCGAAGGTGTTGTTGCATCATTGTGCCTCAGGCACGCAAATGGCAAGGACGTCCAGCCAGAATCAATATAGTATTCAATTCCCGGTACTACAATGCATTGTGTATTTCGTATTTATAATCCTGTCCATTCGAGAGCGTAGCGGCAGGCATATACTATGGTTCATCTAGTGTCCGCTCTGCTCTGGGGTGTTTAGTCGAGCATAACGGTTCCAGCTCTTTCGAAGATGTGGTTCAAACTAAGCACATATCCTGTTCGAATACCAAGTTTCTACTTTGTCTAAATTGTCCTGAAGCACACTGCAATTTTTGGCTCCTTTTACGATGTGAGACTGATCAGGCCGGTATTTTTGCACTTTGTTTACTTAAACAACCCGGTTACACAACAGCTATTTAGCATACGAGATGTCTGCAATGAAGAAACGAGCACCCAAGGCGCCTCAAAGGCGCGACCCTCTGGCAGAACTGCGCATGTCAAACATGGTCATCTCGAAGCCTTTCCTTCCGGTCGAACTGATTTCACAGATCGTGGACCACCTGAGTGCTGTCGACTTGATTAGCGTCGCACGAGTGTCACGGAAGATGCACGAGATGGTCTACGACGATACACGCTGGGTACAACGGCTTCAGAGGATGGGTGTTTGGCATGACAACGAAGCCAGAAGAACAGGTGGTGCGGTCAAGCCGACCTCCGAGTCTCGACGCACTCCCACAATAGATCGTTCTTTGGTGAATGGGAAGGGCAGACCTCAAATACATATCAACGGACATGTACCGACTGACCCCAAGCTGGTACAGGATCGAGCAGTCGATGGCTTCGATACAGTATCCTTGTCGAGTCCACTGTACGACAAAAATAGCCCGGGAGACGCCATGACAGTCCTGAAGAATGTGCACTCGTCGCGTGGTCAGGCAAGGCAAGAATATGGGAAAGTGCATAAGCTCTTGTATCCTTACTTTCGGGATGCGCTGAATGCAACTCGTTTTGACCGAACACTAGTCGTGCAGGAGTTTTCATTACCTCAACACAGGGCTGAAATGTTCTCAAACATCAGAACCTTTGCTAAGAGTGACGTATCTTTGGGTGCTAGCAAACGCGAGCAGAAACTTGCAGACCTTATCTCTCAATTTGCTACAGCAGCTCTTCTCGAGTTTCGGTCCGGCTACGAATACAAGGACATCAAGGGTCGAATGAAGCAGTATGCTGTCGTGATGTATATCTTGGACGGTGGAAAGAGTGGTGTGGATTTGTTCTTAAATGATAACAGACTGATAGCGAATAAGTCTGAACTTGGTTCAGTCTCTGACTGTGTCGATTACTCACTAGGTTCTGGTCAGCTTTCACTGGAGCGAGTGCAAGCCTACTTCGACAGATTAGGAGATGCCTACCAGCGCGAAGCCGCTGTTATCAAAGAAGTGTTCCCACAGTCTACCGAAGTCTCTTTACTGTATCTGGAGAAGATTGGTGAGGATATCCTTGCACCCTTCTTGAGTGCTCTATTCGCTGATGCTCGGACGCGAAACACTTCTGTCTATCTGCGTGTAATTTCTGGCAGTCTTCACGCAACGAGCAAATTCGTGCAAGATTATGCCTTGCCTAAAAATGCAGATGAGTTAACAGTAACTCGGGCAAGCAATGTCCTGGTCAGACTATTCGCCCCACATCTCCAGCTATATCTCGAAGAAGAGATGGCATTCTTCAGGCAGAAAGCAGATAGCGAGGTTGTGAGATGGGATAGAGACTTGAGCGAACAAGCCGCCTCAACAGAGAGCTTTCTCATGTCCAACATCAATCGACAAGCTGACAAGAAAGACTTCATGTCCTCTTTCAAGAAAGTCGTTATGATGCCTGTCAGCATCCTTCCCTCCTTTGTATCTGCAAGGCCTGCCATACAGCGTACAGACAGTAGCCCTGGCACAACGCCTCGTTCTACAAGTCCCTTGCCACAAAGCCTATCGTCGTCTTTGCCGAACAAAGCACCCTCTGATGAGCTGGCAGCGAAAGCCGCTCTCATGACCTCGCGGCTCGATAACATCAAATCTCTCTTTAGCATCGACGTGGCGTTGAACCTTATCCACGCCGCCAAATCATCACTTGAGCGTGCAGCACAATTCATAGCACTCGGCGGGCCACCCGGCGATATCGCTCGCGAGAAGTGTTCGGAAATATACCTCATCCTCATTGACACGATCGGCAACAAACACGTCAAGACAGGGTTCGAACGAGCAATCAGACATCTTTCTGCCTACAATCCACGAGCACAAACACCCGCATCCACGGGCGCCCACCAAGGACCTGTCGTTGCACCACTAACCACTTTCCTAGAGCTAGTCAATGTCGGTGACCTGATCCAACAAATGCTGGACGTCTTCTTCGAGCAGGAAATCGTGCGCATGGGCATCGCTAAACGAGACGATTTCATTTCACCGCCCGTCAAGGAGAAGCGCAAATTCGAACAGATGCTCGATGAACACGTCGCGAGCGGTCTGTCCAAGGGTATCGATGTCCTCATGGACGAAGTCGAATATCTCTGCGCAACGGAGCAGCTTCCTACTGACTTCAACCCAATTACACAAGTTTTTGACGCTGACACAATCAACAAGAGGAACAGTATGTTTGGCATCGGCGACATTGACGTCAGTCCTACAAAGCCATGTTTGCACATCATCGATATCGTGGACAAACACGTAGGCATGTTGCAGGGAAGTACGGACAAGAGCCTGATCGATGTATTCGTGCAAGAAGTCAGCCAGCGGCTCTTCCAAACACTGGTAAAACACATCAAAAGACAAAGAATTAGTCCGCTTGGTGCGATGCGGCTGCTCTCTGGTAAGTCCTCCTTCCAGCTCTGTTTCACTCCTATCATACATATCCACTAACAACACTTCACAGATCTTACAGCCTACACGGCCCATATATCCTCATATCGCAACCCCAATCTAACCATCTATTTCAACGCGCTTCGCGAAGTCTCACAAATCTACCTCTTCGAAGGCAGGACGGATAAAGAGATTGAGGAGATGAGCAGTATAATCACGGATGCGGAGAGGTACAGAGGTGTATTCACGGTTGAGGAAGTGGTTGAGTTCGCGGAACGCAGGAGTGACTGGCTGGCTATACGGACGAAGGTCGAATCACGAGTTAAAGGGGAGAGTTGTAGCGTTATGTAGAAGCTGGAATCTTGTTTGTTGGTATATAGAGGCGGTGGGTCTCGATATCTCGCGTGGCTCAAGAAAGGGAGGATTTGATACAAAAGCTTACCTGTAGATCTTTGTCAGTATCAACCAATCTAGCTTTGACAAATGTGAGATGAAAGTGAATGTTTGCGTAGCTCGTCAGAAGGGGAAAGAAAAAAGGTCTCGCCATTTTCCTGGCTTACTAGACCAGGATATGCGATTGTAAAACTTGAATCAGCAATCTTGGATTCATCAGGTGAGCTGGGAATAGGTGGATTGCACCTGGGTGAAGTGGTAACGTACCTTATACGTGCAGTAACTTTGTGACTGACACAGCACATGAGAGAAGTGTTAGCTGTCACGTCAACACACCTCGCATAGTAAGCCATGTTAGCGATCGAGTACGCATAGTAAAGCTTGAGCAAGTCTGCGGTCAATTACACGAAGTAAAAAAAGTCGCGAGGTCAGGGAAATGCTCGGCGCAGGGAATCTGAGCTGCACGTGATCCGAAATATATACCTCCTGTGCATGAACGACTGAAGTCAAGTGCGGGAATTAGACAGTAAAGAAAGAGCAAATCGGCCTCATCGTCATTCATCGTTACTTCATCTATCCCGTCCATCACTATAAAGCTAGCAGCTAGTATGTATAGTATACTGCCTCACTGGTTTTTGCGGGTTCTTTTCTTTCTATCGAACGAGAACTTCAGATCGTCACTGTCGTCCGCAGAGACGTCACTATCTGGTATAGACTGAACCGGCAAGGTCTTCTGTTTCTTAGTGGCAGTGCTCCGTCCAGTCGGTGTGCTGCTGGCTGGTCTCTTGGCACCTTGCGCACTCCTCGACGAGGTTGTGGCTGAGCCTTTTGAGATCTGTGTTTGCGTCTGTGTGTCCCCTCCTCTTGTCTGTCGTGGAGCGTCAAGATCGACGGGGTGGTCAAGGACATGTTCAGCCTCTCTTTGCAAGCGTGTCGTCTCGGTCTCAGCTTGTTCCTCCAAACTTGAGTCACTGTCATCAGAGAAGGTCGTGTTCTCTCGTCTAACGTCTCTACGCATAGTTTGACTTCGCTGTGATGGTCGTCCTTGACTCTGGGAGGTGCCTGAGGGTTCTTGCTGCTCTGTTGGGACTTTTGCCCAATAACGATCGCCTAATCCGTAGTTTTGTTGCGTTACCTTGACCAATGGCACAATTATCTTGTTCCTGCGTGGCGTAGTGGCCGTGCCGCCGGCAATGTCCCGAGCCCTACGAAAGCCTTTGAAATTCTTTCGACCATCCCATTCAGGTTTCCATCCTTCACCACGAGAAGTGCTTGGAGCATTATCAGGTTTTTTGTGAAGCGGAAGGGCGAAGGTCTTGATATTCACAAAATTAGCAGGACCTTCCATGCCCTCATCTTCAGCTTGCAAGGCTTGGATCCGTTCGTGGTCGCGAACAGCCGACTCTTCGTCAGCTTCCTTTCGAGCACGTACAGCTTCACGCACGTCCAGCAGTTTTACTTTCTTTCCTTTCGATCGACCCTTTGTGTCAGGTTGGGCAAGAGCTGATTTGAGAGGTATGCCTTTTCGAGCTGCTTCTGCCTCCTCTTCCTGGTTCATCTTCCGCATGGCCGTAGCGGCAGGAAGCAAGTCGTCCATGTCTTCCTCTAAATCTGCCAGCAAGGAAGCAGGAGCCTGTCGTCGAGCTTGGTGAGAGGCCGGTTCGTCCTTGACGGATGCATCACTATCGTCTAATTGAGTATTGGGACGTGATTGTGTTGTCGACTGGGTTATCTGTGATTTGCTTGATTGGGGTTGGGGCGCAGACTCTTCTCCACTCTCGTCTTCGTAGGCTGCAATAGCATCAGGGTCAAAATCATCGTCGAAAATGCTGGGAGGTTTCTGGGACACTGGTCGAGGCCTCTTCCGAGGTCGAGGATTATCGTCATCAGCTGCAGAGCCTTGTGTAGGCTGAGATGTAGTGACTGAGGCTGTAGTCTGTGCAGGTACTGGCGACCTTGGGGTAGAAGCACCAACGATGCTAGCCGTAGCTGCTGAGCCATGACTTGAGCCATGCTTTTGTCCGCTGGCGACACTTTCAGCGTCCGGACGAGCTCTCTTCCGAGAACCTAGTCTGGTAGTCGAAGCATTAGGATCGAGTGGCTGGCGCAGCTGTGAAGCATCATTCGCGAGTACAGCGTCCAGAAAATCGGACTGACTCGCAGGCTCTTGACCGAGTTGGAAGCAAAGCTCCTGAATGTAATCTGCTAACCAAGAACTCTCATCTTCCTCAACATTGAGCTTTACAAGGATAGCCTTACCCGAAGAACCAATTGTATCTCGCACAAAGGTCAGGCCCTCTTCGATTGTGGTGGAGTTGGGTTTCGTGTTGAAGAGGAATGCCTTCCCGTGCCCCGTCGTGATTGGGGGCAAGAGTTGATCAAACTGGGATTGTTCAAAGAAGAAACAGGTATGTTTCTCGAAAACCTTTGCTCTTGCGGGATTTGGCTCGTACGCTTCTGCAGGCTTCTCTGTTGGTTCTTTGCCCTTTGGTGGGAGGTGTGATAGTTCTCCAGGCCAGTTTTCGTCGAAGTCAGCCTCCATGAGGCACAGACTATGTGGCTCGTCTGGGTTCGAGGGGGTAGCGGCATAGACCAGACTATCAACATAGTTTTCCGTGACAATACATCTCCCCTCGATCAGAGCCTGCAGAGTCTTAGGAGTATTTCGTTTCTGTGTGACCAGATGGGTTGTATGACCTGCCACATAATCAGGGACAGCCTTAATATCTAGCTCTTGAACACTTTGTTGCTTGATCTTCAGCAGACCGCTCTTGATCTCCTTCTTTGTCAAGGCGAAGGTGAAGACACGGGGCACCCAGGTGACAACCAAGGGTATGGGACAGGTCCCAGGGCGGATATTATTGATCTCATGCTTCAGCTCGGTGGAGGCATCCTTCAAGAATTCTCCATCAACTGTTGTCCCGGCCTTGGAATGATCTGTAATGGTAATCTTCGTTCTGACGTGTATTCGGCTGACATCTTCATCCTGTACCTGAGCAACAGTGAGGGTAAAATGCTGTCTAGAAATCGTCTTGTGGTCTAGAGCAAAACCAATTCCATCTTTCTTCACTCTACCAAACAAATATCGCTTTCCTGGTTTTATCCACACACGCTTTCCACGTAGGAAGTCGGCTTGTGTCTCGAGAATCCACATCTTGAACACATTGCAGCGATCAGAACGAGACAGCTCGATGGGAATCTGTTGTGCTTTGTACTTTCGAGTTGTAGACGTGCTTGCTGTTTCATTGGCTGTCAGGCACTTGTTTGCATGCGCCGAGATGATACGCTGCAGGCGCGACCAGTGCACGACTCTTACGCCAGGCGCCTAGTCGACCTGCCTATTCGGGCACGTCACAGAACTAATCTTTCACCATGCAAGCATTTTGTTTTGGGAGACTACAATATCTGACACGTAGTGTTATCTTAGCATGGACGCAATCGCGCAATACCGCACTACTACAGCTCGGTCTGACAGGTTTGACAGAAAAAAGAATCAATGTTTGCTGCCGATGCTCCATCGTACATGCAGACGTCTACTGCGATGAATGCCGGCGTTCAGCTGTCCTCGTGGCCAGCAGGCATTTCCTGAGAGCTCACTCAGATAGAGCAGAGGACTAGCATGGTGGTCTGTTGTGAGCAGCATCAACATCTTATAGTGCTTGACAGTTTGAGCACTTGAGGCAGGTCAGGTACGTGCTGATGGGCGTGCTGAGCAATTCGATGGACTGAATGGCTAGGTGTATTACTGTGTGCAGCTTCTATGCGAGATTCTTATGCGGCATGCCCAGCTACAGCTTTTGAGAAATCGTCAAGAAATCGGCCTTCAGCCAGGTGAATTGGCGCAAAACTTCCCTTGAGATCATAGGAGTATCGTCAACCCTGGTCACCACTCCTTCAGCACTGGTTTCTCTACGCATGAGTACCTCTACACATGACCACGAGTGTTGTCAATCGAGGACTTCCAAAATCTTTAGTCGTGTGATATTTCGAGAAACTCTTGCACCATCGCCAGTCGTTTGCTTGTCGGTTTGTTTGATCTCGTTTAGCGCTCGACTACGGCCTCTGATCCGCAACCACGAACCGGCAATCCGGGGCGGCTCCAGCCTGAGCTCGACCGAACTCATAAGTATCCACTCACTACTCCTCTCGATCTGCAGGTGTGGATTATGACGTCTGCCTTGTCTCGATCTACCAATGCAGCTCGCAAGAGCTTGCCAGACGTGCTACAAGTCCCGATAAGCGAGTATATTAATGCTGCTTCCCCTGTCAGAGCTCTCATTTCCATCGCACGAACCCTGGAAATCCTTGACAAAAACTATCCATCCCTTTCGAATACCAGTACCTGCTCAGTTCTGCCCTTCGCGCCGATAGCATCCTACCAGGTCCAGCACCATGAAGCTCACCATATCACTGGTCGCTCTTCTGAGCTTTGTAGCAGCTCAAGAGTCAAACATTTCTGCAGTCACAAACAACGGGTCCGCGGTCAGCTCGATCACTTCCTCTGTCGGGAGCTCTCTTTCCAGCCTCTCTAGCCAAGTCAGCTCAATTACCTCTGCCGCCGCATCCTCAGCATCTTCTTTGACCGCAAGCGTGTCTGGCTCTGGAAGCGCTGCTTCGGCCTCTGCTTCAAGCTCAGCTAGCAGCCTGCTTAGCGCTGCCTCGTCAAGTGCCAGTGCGGTACAAAGCAGCGCAAGCAGTGCTGCTAGCTCGATCGCAAGTTCTCAGGCTGCGTCACAAACTGGAGTGGCGGCAAGGCCTCTCGCAACTGCAGGCGCGATGGTGGGCGCTGCTGCAGTCGGACTCGCGGCATTGCTATAGCTATTTGGTGTATTAACTGTGGTTCAGGTATGAGAGTTTACGAAACTTGGCAGCTTGGTGGATTTGCTGTACTTGAGATGAACATACAAGATTGTAAAGTTGTGTTTCTTACGCTATGTGATGATTGGCTTACTGCGTGGTCGCCCACAAGATTCGGGTGCAGAATATAGTAACAAGCTCCAGTCGTCGCTGCTGTCTTTCAATTGATGTCGAATTAATTCATGGTCTACAACTGCTGATTTGACTGCTGACTAACACATAAAGTTCAACACCTTGCGCTGTGCATCTGAAGTATTGAAGGGTGGATCAGTAAACCTGCCTCGGCTAAATGTTATACCACAAGTTCTTTTTGTGTATCGGTGTTATCCATTGAGAATTCTTTTGCAAATGTTCTCACCACTGGTTCATTGCACGAAGTATCTCACTTGAACAGTCCTGATGACCATTGCCCCACCAAGCATCTTTCGCCCACTCACACGCACCTCTTTCCTACACATCTCGACAGATTGCACGTCAAAACAGCTCTCAAGCTCTAAGATTTCCTACCAGACCTCAGCTCGACGACGCCTATCCGCAACCACAAAGATGTTAATCCCGTCCACCACCTCGATGGCTTCCAAGCCCCGCGTCATCCTCGGTACCATGACTTTTGGTCCTCCTGGCACTGAATCAAAGGGCGCTCGAATTACCAGCCTCGACGAGTACAACGACTGCCTGTCCACACTATCTTCCAACGGCTACCTGGAACTCGACACTGCGAGAGTCTACATCGACGGCCAGCAAGAAGCGTTCACTCGATCCGCAGAGTATGCCAAGAAAGGCTTCAGTATAGCGACTAAATGCTACCCCCACACTCCTGGCTTGCATTCATCCGAACGTCTCAAGGCTACACTAAATAAGTCTCTTGAGCAGCTGGACACTAAATGCGTTGATATCTTCTACCTGCATGCACCTGATCGATCTGTGCCGTTTGAGGAAACACTACAGGCGTGCGATGAGTTGTTCAAGGAAGGTAAGTTCGTTACGTTAGGACTGAGCAATTATGCAGCCTGGGAGGTCGCAGAGATCTGCCAAATGTGCAAGGAGAGGAAATGGGTACAGCCTAGAATCTACCAAGCGATGTACAATTGTATCACAAGAGCTATGGAGACCGAGCTCGTCCCATGCTGCAGAAAATTTGGCCTAGGTAAGTACGAAGACACGTCGAAAAAGACAAGATTACTGACAACCTACTACAGACATCGTGATCTACAACCCACTCGCAGGCGGCCTGTTCAGCGGTAAATACTCAAGCCTCAACACACCATCTGAAGGTCGTTTCAGCGCCACAAACTCGAATCAGGGCAAGTTGTACCGCGACCGATACTTCCGACCAGCTTTCATTAAAGCTCTTGAAATGGTGGAGCCTGTCGCGAAGAAGCACAACACAACATTGATTGAAGTCGCTCTAAGGTGGGTCGTGCACCATAGTAAACTCAACATGGACAGATCTTCTGGAAGCAACGACGGCATCATTATTGGCGTGAGTAGTAAGAAGCAGCTGGAAAGCAATATTGAGGCCTTGGAGAAAGGTCCTTTGCCCGATGAATTAGTCAAGGTGCTAGACGATGCTTGGGAGGTTGTGGGAGGCAGCTGTCCGTCGTACTGGAGATAAGATATTGATGGGCTCCGATTTTCAGCAATATACTTCAATCTTCTTGACCAAGTGCAGACAGTCAGCCGACGCTGCTTCCGAACAGTCCTCTGGTTTGACATCATACACAAGTACAGACCTTGAACAAAGAACTTGTACTCGACCGCGTTTGTACAACACGTCCCATGCTTTCCCAACTACAATATCAAGTCCGCACACATGACAGACAAAGGATTTCACAAACCTTACTTGGTATTGTGAACCAAACAAGTCTCGCAGCCATAGTCGTCGTTTTCCACTATCGTCCAAATCCTTCTCAACCCTCTACCTTCTAACCCTCTACACAAGCTCAAGCCCACCATAACACCACCTCCCCTAGCAATTATCACACAATCCCAACCCAACCCCACCCCAACCACAGCCATGCAACCCAAACACATCCTCCTCCTCCTCGCAACAACCGCAACACCAGCCCTTAGTAAAGACACACCCGACGACCACGTCCGATGGTGCGACGGCCCCAAACTAACAGGCAAATGCGTCGACCTAGCCATCGCCTGGGACGGCTGTCGCTATATCTCAGGTAGTGGGAAGATGGGGCAAGCTGGGAGCAGTTATTCGGTAAGTTTGCAAGCAGAACACCTCGTGTATTTCGACCATGTACTTGTTTAGCATTGTTGGTGTTGTTGCGTGAAAACGTCTTGAAAGAGGAAGTGATTGAATGACACTGACTGTGTGCGTGTAACTATAGGCAGAGAATTCAGTCTGTCGATTATATACCGACTTCGAATGCAAGAAGGATGCTACAGGTCGGAATTTCTTCAACCAGGACATTAAGCTGAATAAAGACAAGCGGTACAACTCGTTCATGTGCGAGAAGGGGTTCATGGGATGAAGGGAGGCCTGCTATGATGGTTGGGGGTGTCGATGGGCGGGCTGGGCTGGGCTGGGCTGGGCTGGTTCGGGAACGAGAGGAGGTAGTACGTGTGTTTTGGCACAGTGTTGAATTGCTTTGAGAGCTTGAAGAGAGCCTGTAAGGTATTTGGATAACAACTTAGAAGTGCTATCCAAAACTTAAAGGTCCGATTATATTGACAGAGTTGGTGACCTTGAATTGCCATCCTGACTGATCATGCTCAATGATACCTATCGAGATTGCAATGCTTCTCATCATACGTTTTCATGTAGAGGGTCGATTTCAGCATCGGCCTCAGCCACATCGTCTTGTTCCTCCTCTTCCACCATGTCTTCCTCTCCACCATTTTGCAGAGCAATCTTACCTCCCATCGACTTGACTTTTGCTTGCGTCATCTCGTAGACATACTGGCCCATGTGCTCGACACCATAAATCTCCGTGCTCTGCGCATCAGCATCTACAAGCCTCTGCGTGGGAAACATTTCTCCCGTCACGATCTCGAGTCGACCTTCTGCATTGCCTTTTTGAGAGGCAACGTCCAACCCGGGCAAATCTGCAAAGACTGCTCTGCGACCTAGAACATATAGTCCGAGTCGAGCTCGTGAAAGAGCGACTGTTAATCTCCTGACATCGCGCATAAAACCCGCTGTTTTCGTTCTGGTAAGAGACAAAATAATATAATCGTTTTGCTCACCTTGGTACTTGTCGACTGTGCTTACAACTTTCGGGAGTCCAAAGAGGCGATTGTTTCTGCATCTGTGATCGAGAACGTCTCTGATCAAGGCGCATTGACCAGCATACGCAGCTAAGATCGTGATGGACTTGGCAGGGTATCCTAACAAGCGCATGTACTGGAACAGTGCCACAGCATACTCCGCCTCTCCTAAATTCTGGATGAAGTGCGGTGTTGGCTCACGCTCGCCATGACCCTGGTAGACAGGAACGTCAATGAACTGAAATTCATGTCTGAAGCCAGCATTAGCCCGTGCAAATTCCGTTTGTGACGTGATATGTGGTAAGTTGTGCAATTGGGGATAACGCCAGCTGAAGAGTTGTGTTATCGTAGGCCTACAACGACCTTGAGCGTCGAGTGTAATATGTGGGACCCCGAGACGTATTAATCGCAAGAACATAGATTGCTCCAGGTTAGCGTAATCCCCCAAAGCGTTATTCTGAATGATTGGGCTATTCTGAAGATGATCACCCACAAGCACCATACGTCTGAGTGGTAGCTCGCCAGTCTTAGTATCGGGGTTTTGCATAGCACAAGGTATGAAAGATTCAATTTCAGTGATTTGAGCTGCTTCCTCCATGATGAGGGTGTCATAATGAAAACCTAGGGAGGCTATTTCGGAGCGTCGAATGGCGGCATGAGTAGAAGTCATTGCAACAATGCGCGCCTCCTTGACGAGTAGATGGTTTGCTTGATCTCGAGGACTGCGCAAAATCTCGAATGGACGGATAGTCTCTAGCTCAGTAAAGATGCGGTTGATGTGATGTTCGCAACCACGTGCTATTTCGCGGCATTGTTCGGCTGTTGCTGTAGGTGGAAAGAGGTCCGGTATAGGCGCGTTAGCGAAGTAGTTGTGGAAGGAGAAAGCGTTAGTGATGGTGGACGCATCCTGAGCAGAGTTGGCAACGGACCAAAAACGGTGCCATGTAGGCTTAATGAAGACTTGGTTGAAGTAGTCAGCCGTCTCGCACGAATTGCCGTGCGCGCCAGACGCACCAATTGAGGCGGCCAGTCGATTGACCTCGCCGAGAAGTGTTTGCCGGTTCTCCATGAAAGACTCAACTCTGCCATACTTGCCGAAGGACTCCTCTGTGTCGAGTTCTCCTTCACCGTGGCCAAGACGAAGAAGATGCCTTTGGTCTATATTCAATGCAATGATCTTCTTGAACAACTGATTGAGGGCTTGGTTACTATGTGCTATAAGCAAGACTCTTTCCCGCGGAAAATTGTGATATAGGATGTTAATCAATTGCGTTACGACGTCAGTCTTGCCAGTACCGGGAGGGCCAACAATGAGGCTAAGACCAGGTTGTGAGGCTTGTATCAAAGCTTGAATTTGAGCGGAAGTAAAGCGAATCCGATTCTTCTTGGGCTCATCCACAGGATATGGCCCAGTGTTTGCTGGTTGATACGAAGAGATTTTGATGGAAGTTTGTCCTTCGTTTTCCACTTCCATTTGTCTTCGTCTTCTTTTTTTGGGATTTGAAGCTGGCTCGTGCAGAGCCTCAGCGTCAAGGTGAAGGACATAAGGGGGAGGCGGAAAATGATTCCCTTCATGGTGTAGAATTCCTGTAGGAAAACTCTCTTGCAAGTGCTGTTGATCAAGGAAGGTGTCGAGAAGATCAATCTTATCGACTTTGTCGTCGAGGTTCGGATAAGTCGCCTGGGATGGCTGGCCATAGCCTAGATAGACCTCTTGCAACCACACTGGCATCCTGGCATCGGCGAGTGCCAAACTTTGAATGGCCTCCAGCATTGGCTTGAAATTATTCTCTCGTCCAGGACGACGTGAAATCACGTTGATAGACTTGTAGATATCTGGCTTCCCTGTCTTCACTCGTAGGTTGTCAGCTTGAAACGTCTTGCTATCAAGGTCTAATAACAGGCGTCTAGTACGACCTCTGGGAGTATGTCCGTTCGTCAGGTGTTGATCTCGTATTGGCTTGCCCTTTTCGTCTTGTACTTGAACAACCTCGGCGGTTCTAATACATTGAATGCCGTGATTTTCTGGTCGATCTGGTAAGTGTGTACCGTTGGTACTGTTCTTGTCGGTTTGTTCTGTAGGTTTGACGGCAAGCAAGAAAACAGTATCTCTCGACTTCAGGTGGTCCCATTCAGATCGCGTGCGGTCATCGAGTCTGGAGACGTCGAGAACCACTTCAGCTCGAACGTGAGCTGGATCAGTCTCACCAACATTCGGTGGCAGTACATCGATAATAGCTGGTTTGTCGATGGGAACGGCCATTTTTGAGAAACCTGCAAAGTTAGTGCCAGCAAGAGGGTCTCGTGAAGGCTGTGGCCTCATTTTTCGCACTATACTCTCCATGTCCTTCCTAATTTCGTAGAAAGCCTCAGCCTGTTGCAGCTGGAAGGAACGCCAAAGAAAGTCAGTCAAGGTCAAGTATTGGAGGTTGAGCTTCGGTAAAGATAGTGGTTCCGACCCGTCATAGACCTCGTTTTGGACCAATCTCTCGGCATAAAGCGATTTCTCGGTGGGCAGCACAGATAATCGTTGGATGTGTTGATGAAGATCAAAATGGGCTGCGAACATCGACAACAGAGATTCGATAAACAAGGCACGACCAGTTCTGATGGTAGCTGACGGGGGATAGGAAGTCCGCAGATCAACTAGGGTGCACAGTTCTTCAAGCTCAGTGTCTGATAATGGGTCAAGAAGTGGGCGCAGATCTTCAGAATTGCTTATGGAAGCAAGATTGGAAAGAGCCAGAACTTTGAGTTTCCTCTCAAAATGTTGCAAAGCGACCTTCTGCAGCTTGATTAGAGCCTGGCGGCGAGCAGAGTCTCTTGTGGTTTGGACTTCACCTGTATCGTCGATTTCGAAGCAGCAGAATTGCTCGAAGAGAGAGGTTAAATCTCTAAGCAAGCTATTCTCCTTCCGCCTGTATAGGCTGGAGATATGTATCAACGAAACGATGTTCATGTTGCTTAACAGCACAATCGAGTATCGTCTAGTAGGCAATTGGCTGACTAGGTCCGTGAGGAACTCTAGAAAACGAGCGCAATACGTAGAGTCCGCTTTGGTAGCGGGATCGACGTCGAGCCTCCGTATGAAATCAAGGATCATGTTGAATAGCCAAGCTCTTTCCAGACGGAGGCGCGATTTCGTGGCATCGTCGGCAGCTTCGAAACGTTTCTTTTGTGAGCGCCATGCCTTTCTTCGTTGAGGGTGCTGGTCAAGCTGCGACTCTCTGAAGCCTTCCGAATGCAGATTCTCCCAGGTTGCAATAGAGACCAATGGAGCGCATTCTTTGCGGATAGCATCCTGCTCCAAGGATCGGAAACACGTTGAGATAAAATTGAGGCAGGTCGTGCGTGAGGTGATAGTACTAGAGATATCGAGGCTCAGGGAGAGAATGCGGCGAAAGAGCTGAGAGAAGCGATCGGTCGAATTGGTAAAGGCTGACCATTGCAGTAAACGAGCATTTTTCTTGTAGTTGATGAAGACGGCTAGGAGGAGAGCATGCTGGTGAGAGACTTCGTCACTGTAAGTAGGCCACAGCAGCTTTTCCGTGATCTGTAGACTGTCGAGCTTCGCCAGAGAGAGGACGGGAAAGTTCTCAGATTCAAGAGTCGACCAGATTTTGAGGACCAAATCTGGCTGTGCTCGCTTCAGAGTGTTGGACCATTGTAAGGACAGCTCCTCCCACAATTCAGCATTACTCATTGTGTTCCTGACTGCCTCAAGCAGTGTCTCGGAACTTGGAGTGCAATTGTCATTTAGCACGTTATATCACGTTGTGCTCTTTGTCGCATTCGCATCTTCGGTGTCAGTAAAAGTTCATGCGGAGACAAAGTCACTTTCGCTCTTCTTCAGCCTTGCGATGCGGAGCCTTGTGGTATCTTCACTCGCATCACGTCTCATTCCGCAATCAAGGGTCGAACTACTTTTTGGTGCTCTTGAGGCACGCGCCTCCTACTTTACTACACCCGTTACTCGAACGATATGTCCATAAAAGAGGTGCCGTTGGTGTCAGCCTATCGTGCTGTGGCAGAGAGCGCGACACGAACCGAAGCCGACAAGATCCTCGCCCAAGTACGATCGATACGAGCCAGCAGCGACGAGACTTCGGCTTCACACAGTGCCTCAGTCGAGACAGCTTTTCGAGAGCAGCTAACAGAACTCATCGCCTCAATAAATATCGAAGAGGACGACTTCTCGCCAGTGTGGTCTCTGCTCGATGCCCTTAATCTCCTCTGCGACAACGAGCTATGTGATTTCCCTGTGGGCTTCTACCTTGTAGAGGACCTTCTCGATAGCCAGACCATAAATGGATGTCGCAAAGTGTTTAATTATCTCGAATCAAGGCGAGAACGTATGACCAAGCTCAACTTTCACCCAAAGCAGCAAACCATCCTTCGGTGTTGCAATGAGTTGCTACGTCGTCTGTCACGAGCCGAGGACACTGTATTCTGCGGCAGAGTCTTTATCTACTTGTTCCAGAGCTTTCAACTTGGTGACAAGAGCTCAATCAATCTAAGAGGAGAGTTTCACACCGAAAATGTCACAATCTTTGACGATATAGCACCTAGCGGCGAAGGCACAAGGGAGACGGATGCCAGGAACGGAGAGGTGAACAAGAGCATTGACCTGCACACTTTGTACCCTACCTTCTGGGCTCTCCAAAACCTGTTTTCATCCCCTACAAGGCTATTCCAAGCACAATCCATGTTCCAATTCAAAGATGCTATTCAACAGACCTTGACCACTTTTGTCCAAGTTTCCAAAGACGCCCCAGTCTCAACCTCTACAGATCCCGAAAAGCGAGGTACAAAACGAAAGATCGATGATCTTAATGGTGCCCACTCGACGTTGAACTCTTCTGCTTTCAATCCAAAGTACCTCACCAATCGCGACCTCTTCGACCTCGAGATACATGACATCCAATTCCGCCGCCACTTTCTCGTCCAATCGCTTATTATACTCGACTTCTTGCTTGCTTTGTCTACCCAGAGCAAAACTAAACTTGCTACAGAATATACACAGAAGAGCATAATAGCTACGCTGTATGGCAAGTTCACTCTCTCTGAAGACGATCGTCTCTGGTGTATAGAAACCAGGAAGGACATCGAGCGTTGCCTAGAGTCTGACGGCAATGGCACTGAAGGTCGAATGTTCCTAAGGATGGTGAACATGGTGTTGTCAAGAGATAAGAATTGGGTTCGATGGAAGGTTGACAACTGTCCTGCCATCAGCAAACCACCTGTCACCCAGGATGTGTCGGAACACTCGCAGCATGAACTGCTCAAGTTGAATCGCAAGGCAAATGCACCTCTCTCAAAACCAAAAGGCTCTGACCAGCTTGCATTCTTGAGCCAATCCGAGTCATTGGATAGTATGAAGAACATGCGTCATGAACCGCCAACCCTGGAAAAATACTACAACGACATCCAAACACTTGAGTTAGATCTGGACTTCGCGACCGAGGACGAGAAAAAGGACATCGAAGAGCAGATGGCTGGTAAGCTGTGGCGTGCTCTACGCTCTGCCAAGGGTCGAAGATTCGTTCTTTGTGAAGAAATCAAGAATGGAGAGAACCTAGGAGCACTGGTAGGAAAATCCAAAGAAGAGCCAGTATCGGAAACCAACGGTGAGCACGTAGAGGGTATCCCGGATGAAGAGGGAAAGGGCATGCAGCAGGATGAGATCGATACCAGACCAGAGAATGAGGTTGTCGCTGGAGAAGCAGGTCCGTCGTCTGCAAACCCAGAGCCAGACCCTGTGAAGCAGGAGGCGTAGCCTGAACCGGAAGATATCTACCGAACGCGCTAGGATCCGGTATCATCTAGGTTCTTGTTTGCCTGCTAATTTCCATCTCTTTGCTGAGCCTGATATTGGCATAGCTTCACACGATCTATTTGCTGGGTGATCTTCGAACAATGTAACATTCACTAGAGGACGTTACTTTACCTAGACCCGAAACAATGGCGATCTGCAACTTCTTCTCCACACTGCCAGATCGTCCCGAACTCAAGTTGCGGCATCGACGTTGGGCAGTCGCGGCTCAGTCATCACATGTAAGTGTCACGGACCACTCCGCCTCTTACCAACCTACACATCACTTGTCAGTATACATCCAACAGCGTTCAATCAGTCGTTTCGGGTTTCACCTCTACAGCCACTCTCGAGGATAGTATATCTGCACAAAGATTGTCGCCTCTGTTGGAACCTGTACAACAGCTACAGCATATCTGTTTTGAGCACATCCTAGATTCCTCTCAGGTATGTTGACACGCTTCACGACTTCGTGCGTGACACTCGCCGCGTACATGCTGGGTTCTGAAGCAGTAGCACTGGTCGATCGACATGCCGCCGGGTGCGGCAAGCAGCACAGCAGCGGGTATAACTCAAACCTAGAGGAGCATCGACTTGTTTCCAAAGATGTCCTACGGAATTATACGATCTATGTTCCAACAAGCTACAATAATGATCCACGGAAGCAGTGGCCGCTCATAATCGACTACCATGGCAACGGAGGAAATGGCAGTCAACAGCACGACAATTCGAGGTACGATAAGTACACAGACGACTACCTGTTAGTGTATCCTAACGGCTATGAGGAGCATTGGCAGGGACCCAGCTATGCCGTTCCTGGTATCGACGATCTTCAATTCACCACAGACCTTCTGGCACATTTGCGTACCGAATACTGTATAGACGATGAGCGAATCTATGCCTCTGGAAAGTCCAACGGCGGTGGTTTTGTTGACACTCTAGCATGTTCTGACAATGGCAATGAGTTCGCTGCCTTCAGTATGGCCGCTGCAGCACTCTACACTGATCTGTCTGTGGACGGCTGCCCCTACAAGCGCGCTATCTTAGAGTCTCACGGTGCTGCAGACAATACTATTCCATACTCACCGACCAAGAATGGCTCAGGCGGCGCTCTTCCACAAGTTGCTGACTGGGTACGTTGGTGGGCTCAACGAAATGGCTGCGACCCGACTCAAGCGGAAGTTGTAGAGAAACCTGGATACAATCACACTTCGTATTCCTGCCAGGGTGCGAACGATGTCGAGCACTACAAGATTTTTGATCTTGACCATTGTAAGTCGTGCGTGATCTGCTTCTTCACTGGCACCATCAACCAATACCTCTGCATCACATTGTTTCCGTTAAACTAATCCTTTCACAGGCTGGCCAAGCAGTAGTGGTGACAACCACGACTACGAAAATCCGAGATGTGACGACTATTCCCTCGACTTCACGCCGGTAGTCCTCGAATTCTACTCTAGATGGACCCTGTCGAGCGCTCCAGGTGCCAAAGACTGGAGGATGTGGAAAGGAGATTAGTCAAGTTGTTTCGGCACTATTGCGTCTGCTCTATGCTTGTAGCTCGGAATGCAGTACATCGAATAAGTGTAGCAATTTAATAATGTCTACTGATGTCCGTGGTCAATAGCCTTGCTGTAGATAGAAAGGCTGTAGCCTCGACTTGCTGACAAGGCTCCATCAGACACTTCCACAGGCATATATGACATGTATTCTTTGTTCTTAAATTTCTATGTCGATAGTTTTCACATCCACCCAATTTACAGCAGCCTAGCATCGTCAATAGCTGGGATGGTTAAACTCAGTAGCGATGAGGACTAAAGTATGGTGCAAGAGTGTCGGTTAACTACCACTACATCGTGATGAAGTGGTTGCCTAACATCTTTGGCAATGCCGACTGCCCCTAACGACACAATGATACTGCTGTTCTCGTTCCAGACACTGGTAGTCTAGAGGACGTGTACATTGTTCCTGCTATTGTTAGGCAATCGTTCTCGGGCTTTTTTCGCACGGGTGCACCAGGTTTGCTTCAGACTAATATCATCACTCTTGACCTGCAATGGCGTGTTTCACTCCATCTTTGTGCAATCAGTGTGAGGTTCGAGACACGATCTGCGTCACTTTATCGAAACGTAGGAAACGAGCTGTGTCTCTGTGTTTCGACAAGACTACCTGACCTGCAAGAATTTTGCACAGCCAGGTCGTACCTACCGAACTGGCAGAAACCCATTGTCTTGAGGTAACTGAAACAAGTGGCCGCTTTGAACACCACTTTGAGAACCCACCTGGGCTACCTCGCTTTCTCGATGCTCACGCTAAACTTGCTCCAGCCACCAATTTTCAGCTCTTTTCGGGTAAAGGAAGGAACCTGCGATCCTCGGTGCTTCGCCGCCCTCAGCCTGAGTCTCGCAACGATTCAGCCTTCTCTCTCACAATGTCGTCCGATATCTCTTACTATCCCGTGGTCAACGTCATCCAAGCACTTCGTGATTCTATGTCGGCAACCGACACGACAAGTCTGACGACAGGGTTGCCGGCGAGCTCGTCGTCAGACACGGATGCGCTGGTCGCTGCCGTCGTCAATAATGTCAACCAACAAGAACTCGATGCATCCAATACTGTAGACGGAACTATTCAGCCTAGTCAAGTCGCCGAAAGTGCTCTAGCATCAATGCCAATTTTAAGTGAAGGACAGTCGATTCCAGGTCGCGTCCCGAAACCTCGAGCACGAAAGAGTCCTGGTTCTGGAGCCAAGAGATCCGAGCCCTCTAAACGCAAGTTCGTCTGTTCATTCTCTCACTACGGATGTGACGTCGCGCTAAGCTCCAAGAACGAATGGAAGCGGCATGTGTCGATACAACATTTACAGCTGGGCTTCTATCGTTGCGACGTAGGTTCTTGCAATCCCGACAACACCCCAAATGCTGCACTCAGCAAAAAGGTTTTCAACGACTTCAATCGAAAGGATTTGTTCACTCAACACCACCGGCGGATGCACAAGCCCGAAAGTGGGCCCGGTTCTGGTAACTCGCAAGATCCAAACAGTTCGGATTGGCGGGCGTTTGAAGACAGCCTCGAGGAGGTCAGAAGTCGATGCTGGCAAGAAAGACGCAAGCCACCTCAACGAAGCACTTGTGGTTTCTGCGGCCGCGTTTTCGAAGGTGAAGGTAGCTGGAACGAGCGTATGGAGCATGTCGGTAGCCATTATGCGCGTGATCTACCAGAAGCATCCAAAGAAGAACGAGAAGACGAAGACCTTACCAATTGGTCGTTAGCAGAAGGAGTGATCAAGGAAACTCCTAGTGGACGCCATGTGCTTATTGATCAGCCAGCCAGCTCGACCGATCGGTCATATAGTAACCGAAATATCGACATGGCCATGGTTGATGCACCACCAATCTCACCCACTAATGGACAGACAACGGATGGACAATTCATAGGTACGCAAATTTTACGCGATAGAAATATGCAACAGAGCGTTTATCCGTCGGACGATGTTCTGGGATCAGGACGGCCAAGCTCGAGTTCAGGTCAGCATCATGCTCCTTGCTTCTCCAGTTGTTGCGTTTCTACCTCCCATTCTATCGCACACCCTCAAGCGGTATAAAGTCCAAGAATTTCTGCTAACAGACATTTTTCACAGACCGTCTTGAGGACCTCATCAATACACTCATCAATCCAAAAAAGCCTCGAATGTCGAAGAGGCTGCAGTGGCGGTGTGTAAGTTGTGAATATAGACTCTATCATGCTAGCACTTACTGACTATCTGGTAGGACTGTGGTCTGGATTGCTCAGTCGACTTCGCCGAGGACAATCAGGAAGATACGCGCGCTTTTGCTAACCTAGGGAAAATATCTATCATATGTCAAAACAGCCAATCACCCTATCTCAAGACCAGCAAAACCGAGCAATACGAGATCATCCCCTGTAACGAACTTCACAGTCGCATTGCCCAGAACAATAAAATCGCTACAAACCACGCTCTTCCTCGAGTTGAGGAGGCTCCGGAGGATGATAGCAGTAAGATCGACGGTGACAGCACATTACCCTCTCTCTGAGGTGACTGTGAATTCTCTTTGTCATGTATACAGCAACGATTCTACACAGCATGGAGCAATTGACAAAAGGCGGTATTCTGCATTCATTCTATGTGTGGTGTCCTCGTTTCAATTTAGAAAAGCTCAGGTGCAATCGAGGATCGGTGTGAAGTGGCACGGCGTTCAATGTTGTGCACATTGGTCGATCAATGAACATAGATTACGACTTAGCTATAAGAGCTCGGCACGACATTTACTTGCAAATATATGGCTTGAAAAGTCTATGGACAATTAGAGCATTCGTTTTACTCAGAAACTATTCCAAACACACTTCAGCTCCAGCACGAACACTGCATCTTACCTACAGCAGAGCAGACAACCCATATTTTTGTCCAGCATAAATAGGCACAACCCTCCCAGGCATGATCCGCTCCGCCTCAACCTGAACCCTCCATCCACTACAATGTCCAGGCATCAAAACCTTCGGATCCAGCTTAGCCAGATCATTCGTAGTTTCCTGTACCTTATCCAGCTGCGCATCAGAGAGGTGAAACCCGCCAGCGACAGCATACAATGGAACACCACCACCAACCTCCACCGCGTGCCTTGACACATTCACAACGCCGGCATGGCTACATCCAGTAAACACCACGAGCCCTTTACCCCTCAAATTGCACATGACGAACCTCTCGTCCAGAATAAGTGGGTCAGCCTGCCAGCCGGCATCGCTGTCGTCTAGGCGGATCCCGCCGGAAATTCCAGTTTCATACAACGTGGTTCGTGGGATTTGTCCAGAAACGAAGAACATGTCGTCGAGGATATTGTGGCCTTGTGCGTTCTTGGTGACGGTGGCTCCTGCGGCTTCGAGTTCGGTGAAGGTTGGATCTGCTTCCAGGCTGATGGGTCCTGCTGGGGTCACCATGCCGCGGTAGAAAGGTCGGTTTGGGTGGAGGTCCATCGTTACGTTCGTCGGACTGGTGCTCTTTGATTTTGCTTTATTGATCATCTCGATTGCTCGCCGGAGCCCGCCTTGATGGAACGTCAGTCTTTGACTTACGGAAAAGTATGAATGATACACACCGGAATGATCCCTATGCCAATGCGAAAGATGAATGACTTCAATCTTACTAATCTCGTTCACTAACCCCAGTCTCTCGACGTTCTTCTCCCAGATCTCGCCTTCTGGTCCTGCGTCGAAAAGTAAAGTATGCTGAACATCACCTGCCGTAGCAGTCTATCTCAATCGTCAGTATCTCTTCTCACCACCGTACAGCTCTATCATCAACAACGGGAGATCCAGACACAGGCATAGAAGAAACACGCACAATCATCAAACTCAAACCATGCGCACCACAACAACTATTAGGCAACCTCAGCTCAAGCTTCGCATCCCCACGTGCCTTGGCAGCAGTCTCATCGAGTTCTGCAAGCCGAATATGTGCGAATCTTCCTGGGGCATGGACTTCTGGATGCCATGATGGCGCGATGTTGTCGAGTTGGTCGTTGATTAGGACGCGTATTTCGAGGCTGTCGAGTTGTGTGAGGGGATTCATTGTCTCTGGGGTTCTGGGTTGGGAATTACGTGGTAGGTTGAGTTTCTGGAGGTTGCTTTGTGTGTGGTTGGGTTTCGTAGATGTCTAAGGTCCTACAAAGCTTGCGTGTAAATATGCATGGTAACTTCATGTCCTGGTGGCCTGGTGACAAACATCCATCGTAGACATTATTCGCGTGCAGCAGTAGTGTAGTCACCAGATCAAGATGCCAGTGGTAGGCCTGAACTCTAGTCGAAAACCTTCCCTTATCCGATGTTGCACATTACGCATACGCATCTCCCACGACCGTGCCTTACTTGGGTCGAGTCAAAGTATCGGTAATTGAGGTAAGGGCAAATACTTCAATATGTGCTAAGCCATTCTACCCCACGTAGCTGTGTTGGCAGGTGTAGACATTATGTAGCCGGACGATTAATCGACCAACCAACAATGCGTAGGAGACTGGGAGTATTGGTATTTTTGTACTACACATGAAGCTTCTTTTGGCAGGCAGGCAGGTTCGCCGGTCCCTGTCGCGATTTCCCAATCTCGAGTTCTGCCGGTCGTTGGCAGTAATTAGGTTTCAAATACATTGTCTCGTTCGAATCACTACGTAGATGTTCTGAATTTCCAGGCACGATGAATCTCGTTCACGTGCAACCAGAACGAAGATTGGGAGAGCTATAACAACGTTCGACTTTAAGGAGAACAGTGTGGTCACGAATGCATCTACAAAGCCAGACTTCTTCCCACGTAACAAGGTGAAGTCGGAGCGGAGGCGCAATAACGAGGCAGATCTTAGAGCAAGACATAGAGAGAGTCGAGATCTATATCAAGAGACAAAGAGAAAGGGAGAAAGAGAAGAAAAAGTTGCGCTACTAGCGCTTTTCCTGCCTGCTTGTATTCTTATAAATCTTAGTTTCGTCGTCATTATTCATCGAAATCGTACCTCATGCATTGCTAGGCACTATCATCTGCGCCGCTGCGTTGTGTTCTGTTTTTCGTGTGTGTCTGGTGCCCAGGAGTAGCAGGACTGAAGAGGAGATGATATGTAGCTGTGCTTAGCAACGTGTAATACCTCTTATCCATCCTTGTGGTTGCATGGAAGTGCTTCTCCTACTGAGCTTGCAATCCCAGTGGTAGGTCGCTTGCTTTCATGTCTGGAGCAAGGCTGCCCTCGATACGACGCTTGGCCTCTTGCCTTTCCTCGTTGGTGACTTCACTGGCATCCTTCTGCATATCAGGTCTATGTGGTTCGACTTCGGGACGATGGCCAATAGACATTCCGACACGAATCTGATAGAACGTTAGTCAAGCTTCAACAAATAGCGCGGACGCAACATACCAGTGTCTCTAAAGCACCCTTGCTGTTGTCGATTAGGTCATCATCGTAAACCATCTGACCAGGTTCGAAGAACAAAAGAATCGTGCTACCACCAAACTTGAAATACCCTAGTTCTTCAGCTCTCTTGACCTTTTCACCTGCCTTGCGTGTGATCACAGTGCTGCCAACCATCATGGCACCAATACAAACATACATAACACGACCATGAGCAATTGAATCAATGGGAACGATGACACGAACGTTCTCACCGTACACGTCGAGTGCAGATCTGATGGCCATAGGATTGACAGTGTAATATTCACCTTCGATCGTTTTTGGTGTACCTAGCACGCCATCGACAGGAATGTGAAACCGGTGGTAGTCTTGAGGTGCCAGACGGTAAATACCCATGCTGCCGCCCTTGTAACGTTTAGCATCGAGAGGGTAGGCGTCGCCGAAAAGTTTCTCGATTGAAAAGTCCCGGCCTTTGACCCAAATTCTGGTTGCATCGTCTATCGTATTGAAGACTGTGGTCCGACAATCCGAAGGGCTCACAACAATTTCCGGCCGATCTGGCGCTGAGCATGGCCGTGCACCGGGCTTTAGGGCACGGTAAAAGAATTCATTGAAATTCCTGTATTCTGACACAGGCAACAACATCTCGGACATATCAAGTCGATGAAAAGCGATGAAACCCTCGATTTGTGATGCTGAAGCTGGATCATCGTACTTTCTGCCCTGCTTGATGGACAACGACTTGAGCATCTTTTTGATCCTCTTCTTTTCCATCTCTCTACTACCCAGAGCTTTGTAGAGCAGACGTATACCAAGTCGTACATAGACAGACATGCGCTCTTCATTGATCTGACCAGTGATTCGGTCTTGAACAAGAATATTGGCGGAATTAGCTCCAAGCTTGTAGCCGCCATAACTGACCTTGTTGATGACCTTTGAATACCATTTTCGCTGCGCCTGGGATTGCGTGACAAAGCCTCCCATAACAAGATTATTGACAGACCGCCAGTCCTCACTAGCACACGTTGCTATGTGTGTGATAATATCTGCGTCGGCACGCTTGTTGAGCTTGGGTTGATGACAGATGGGACACTCACGAACCTCAATGACATGCTCTTCGCTATTGTCATCGTCAGCCAAGTCGTCAGGAGATAGAATATCGCCATCCTCTCCTGCTTTGCCATGGTTCGGAATCGATATCGAGGGAACAGCAGTACGGCTGCTGCTCTCGTTGGTCGCTCGCTGAGTACTCGTTTCTGGTTGAGGAGGGTTCGTAGCAGACGTTTCTCCATTGGAGACCGATGACTGCATGTGCATAGCACCTTTGACCTTGGACGAAAGTGAAGGCTTCTGATTAGATTTCATCAACTGCTCTTCTAGACATATTATAGCTTGGTCAATAGTGATATCTGCTTGATCAAGTTCCTCGTTTCCTGAAGCGAAGCGTCTGAAGAAGCCGTCGATAGTTGATTCTCGTAGTGTCGATCCGAGGGAATCTAACATTGTGGTCAACTCGAGCTTGCTGATTCTTCGGCTGTCGTCGGCGTCATATTGCTTGAGCATAGCTCTCCAAAATTGCTGGCGCAGGGCGTTGTAAGGCAGGAACCGAGCTTGCAAGTACAATTTAGGGAAATGTTTATCTTCCCATCTATCCTGATTACGTAATTCGAGAGGAATGGTGTAGAGTTGCATAGATGGATCTTGAGGCGATGGCTTGTCGTCCTCACTCTCTACACTGGCGGTGGAAGGCACGCTTGTCGGCCCATGTCGATAAATGCTCGAACCTACGCCACCGTTGGCACCTGAGTCAGACTCCCGTTTCATGAAAGGGGGACGAGCACCATTTAGGTTCGTTTGAGCATCGTTCTTCTGCATCTCAGATCGAGCATCTTGCTTTATGTTTTGAGAAGACGACGATCTCGACAGAGGAAGGCGAAACTTTGACTTGGATTGTGGCGGAGGAACCGAGTATTCTTGAGGCTCAGGCAAGATGTACAGCCCAGTAGTAGGGTCTGGTTCCGGTGCGGTTTCGGTAAGCCTCGCAAGTGAAAAGACACCTGAAGCAATGAAATCATTCCCAGATAGATTGTCCTTATCCATGATGCTAAAAGTCATGGAGTAATTGAGTTCGTGCTTCAACACCTGGAAGACCATCTTTTCGTTATACACAGGATTCAAGCTATGCTTGACGACCTTGGTCCTGAGGACTTTCCTGCCCAGTGCAGTGACAACGAAAGGATCGCAGTCGAAGGAGGTGCGTGTCATGTTCTTTTCAGGAGGGAGATCTGCAACCTTGACAAGCTCCATGAATATCATGCCGGAGATGTCACTCTCCTTGCCGACGAATTCGTAGGCACGAGCAGCAATACTTTTCCGGCGTAGTATAGCAAGTTTCTTCTTCTTTTTCTTCTTGTCTGTAACGGAGCTCACATCTGACTGACTGTCAGTCTCGCCTTCATCAATAGAATCGAGATCGTCATCGTCCGCGTCCTCGTCGTTGAAAGACGTCTGACGTGAAATGGATAGCTGTAACTCATCGTCCTCTTCCTCGGCCATGATTTGGGATCTGAACTTTCGCATAATATCCTCGGGGCTGGCTGAAAGATTCGCGGAATCGACCAAACTGAATTGCATCTGCACCTCTCCTGACACGCTTGCCTTTTGGCCCTTGGATTTGCGTTTGGATTTTAGTTTGTACCATTTGGGCTCTGATTGAATACCTCCTCTTGCAAATATGTCTTCTACAGCAATGTCAAATTCTCCCATGTAGTCTTTGCCGAAACGATCCTTGTCCCAGCACACACATTCGAGGAGGGGGACGCCGACCAGGGGTAGATCGAAACAGACCTTCCATTCCGGATTAAGGTTCTTGCTGATTGAAGGTGTGCTCTGCTTAGAGCCACCCAGATGAACGACAAGGTATGGGTCACTGGTACCTGACTTATCCTTAGCCGCAAGACTGCGGCCTCGGATCACGTAGACCTTGAGGATTAGTGGCTTGTCGCCGTTCGAATGGGCCACAGGTGCTCTCGCTGGGCTCGAGTTGCGTGAAGGTTCTTTCGTGGAGTCATGATGCTTGCCTAGGTGGCTAATCCTGTGAGGTAGGATATTCCGCATTGTGAGAGGTATGCTAGTAGTGTGAACAAAATAGAGCCTGAGGTTTTGGCGTAAGGTGGCGGTCACCACGGCCAACAACGCTGGATAGATATAGCTACTGGAAGCGACGCGTGGACAGTAGGAGGGACGTACCGAGCACTGAAAAGGTGCAACAGTCCGTCCCACATGGAAGGGTGTCAAATAAGGGAAGCGACTACCGTGACCACCAAGATGCCAGGCCGATCACAGCGGGCATCGGGCGGCAGTAGGAATAGTACTAGCTAGTCTTATTGGGAGTGGGGGCGTGCGTCACCAATTCGGCACGAGTTCTGTTGCTTTCTCACTCCACAACCACTTCTATAGCAGAATACCGGGCATTGTCTCGAATCGTTGCAAAAAGCCTACATGGGAGCAAGGAACATTCCGAGAAACCACCAATTAATATGTAGGTTGAGCTTCGCATCGCCAATATAGCATTTGGGGATTGTGCATGTCCTCTCGCTGGACACGCGTTCATTCGCTTGAGAAAGCTTATCTGATGTCTAAAGAGACCGCAATGCAGCTTCACAAAGGAGCACATCCAGCATGACCATCGCTTTGGCTTCTGTTGAAGATCCGTCCAGACCTAAGCACGTAAAGCCCACCAATTCAAGCGTGACCATTCCCTGAAGGATGACCACGGCAAGTCGTCTAAACTAAAGCTTGTACAGGTCTTTTATGGGATTATAGAGTCGCCTTGATCATGACCAAGACAGCAGTCGCCATGAAGGAGATTTAACGCTGGAACTCATAGGGCTTTGGAATAACGATTTGTCTCGGTAAAGCCTTTCAGTCACCACGAGGTTGATCCATTACCTGCACTGGTATTAACCTTTCACTCGCCATTCACGTTACCTTTCTTTCTGAATTGTCGTCTCGTCGACCCATTCCAGTCGACGCCATCCCTCACAACCATTGTTGACAAGAGAAAACTCCAGTAGGAAAGCAATAGCATCTGCTGATCGTAAGAAATTTCCCCTTCTATCGACACGAAGAATATTGAAGAAGTTAAAGCGCTGGCGAATGTTGACGAGGTGGAGTTGATCGTTGTAGACAATACCAATTTGCACCAGAAATATACTGCTAGATTATGCCGTCAATGCAGTGAGATAGCGTGAGGAGGGAACCTGGCTTTGCCTACAAGAGAGCACATCGGTGCCATGCATTGGGTGATTCTGTTGTCTCCCGGAGTATCTTTGGAGAAGTCAGATGGAGCCGTTACCGCTGAGTCGACAACGAGACCACGCTCTATTTTCCACTTCTTGCTATAGTATCTTCAGCCATCATATATGCGAATCTTTGACGAGTGGTAAGGGTCCTGCAAACGTGACTCCTTTTGCCTTCAAGAAATCTCACGAATCTTGAAATCAGTTCACAGTGTCCTCGACTTGATCATGGTCACCTCGGATGTTCGTTACTATCCGTCACCAGCAAACGTGCGTTGGTTGATGACTCGCTGTTGTCACTCTATTCTGACACGCAACTGAAGATGTGTTCCCTGGGAAAGCCGGGGTGACAGCACCACAGAACTTTATAAGAAGTCCTTCTTGTCGATTCAAAAGTTTCTCTCATACTTCTACCATCCTTTAACAGATACCCAATACCTTGCCAGTACTCTCATCTCGACCTAGATTTCCAGAAAGTACTTCAGTCATGCAGGTCAAGAACATTCTCTGCACCGTCCTTGGCATGGCCACCACTGCTGTCTGGGCTGGTCCAGTCGACCAAAGCCCTACAAAAGACTCACTCGACACGTAAGTCTATGTTTTATTAGCGAATGCCGAGCTCACTATTAATCGCCCTACAGACGAGTGGTTCTTGAGAGCGCTCCACCAGTGTGCGACTACCGACTCACAGACAAGCAGGAGATTGGTACTTGTAAGAAGAACTCCTACGGGAAGTCCGTCAAGATTACGCCAAGTGTTTGCGAGGAATATTGCGAGTGCAAGTGGCACATGGAGGCGAGCAATGCCTTTATCTATTGTCAAAATTATGCTGAGTGCAACCCGGTGAGTACTCGGAGAGGTTGCTGCCAGGTTTCGCCATCGTCAATACTGACCGCTTAATAGAATGACATCGCAAAGATCTGTACCAAGAACTGCAGCTGCCCAAACTGGACCGACCAAGAGAGCTGAAGTACCTGAAAGCGAGGCTAGAGCAACAGGTTCTGTCACCGAGTGAAGGGACTGAGTAACAGCTCTGCTCGGTTTCGTACATCTAGATGGTGTGGGTTTGCGTATTTGCATAGATGAACTCACCATGGTTATGGCATGAGGACTCATTTCAGTCTGGGTGTAGTATTGAGATTGATTGACAAGCAGTAAGCTTTTGTCAAGATCAACCTCGTCGTGGTGGTGACTGCACCAGATCACACTAATCAATCAATTCATCAGCCTTTTGTTCTTCCGATGGCTATTGCGTGTACATGGCGAAATTCATTCTCTGTAGCATAAATCTTCTACACTCGAGATTGATTTGTGATACTCGACGTACTTGAATAAAACGCTACTCACGGGCACTGATATAGGACTCGTGCACGTTCATTAACCGCTGCAAGCTGTATCTGAACGCTAGAACCGGTCACTATTTTTTCATCTGTTGAAACTAGCCTGGTTCTAGTATTGCTCGAACAACCAATGAGTGACGAAAGATGCGCTCGAAGTGTAAACACAACTCCCGCCCTCACCCTCCACCACACTACCACAGCTCACACTTATAGTAACCTCACTGTCGCTTGAGAATAAAGTCGCCCAGTCAGACTTGCTATTGTTATTGGACACGACATGCGACCGCTCGACTCAACTCTAGACTCTTCTTGCTGAACGGCCTCGCTCTTTCACAGCGCGAAACTGACGCGAAACCCGTCGGCCTCATGACAGCACTCGTTGCGCGCCCTCCACTACAAAATTTGTCCATGTCATCAGTCCAAAGCGGGTCGCGAAGGCATAGTGCACGTCTTCAGCAAAAAGAAAACGTCGACCATGGCAGCAATGGGGCGATCGCGACAAGGAAGCCTCCAGGAACCAAGAAGCGGAAAGGTGCATTTGAAGAGGAGGACGAGGGATTCGTCTTCACAAGAGCGAAAAACAAGAAGGCACGTAATTCTGAGGCTGTACATACAGAGTCAGTAAAGACGTTGCCTACAGCTTCTAAAACGCCATCTCGCCTCGAGACTGCCGACGATGGCAAGAAACAGGAGAAAGAAGCACCCACAGCATTGGACGAGACAGATCAACCCCCGAAACAGAGAAGGAAAAGGAAAATGTCTTTCTCTACGCCGGCGCGGAAGGATCAGCAGCCAGCAACGAGGTCGAAGCGCTTGTTTACAGAAGCTGAAGAGATAGTGAATGATCTGGTTGTAGAGGCACCGCCACAACCTCAACGACCTATAACACGGAAAGAGGAGATACAGAAATCGAAGTCACCTGCTCCGGAGCAAGGAAACCTGCGAGAGCAGCCCTCAAAATCCGAGGTTCACACAAATCAGAAAGAGCCTCTGCAACAGGAACAGCCAAAGGAGGATCTGGAAAATCCCTCTGTAGATCATGAAGAATCACATTCCTCCACGAAAATAAACCTACCATTTGCAGATACGCCGGTAATATCCAGGAACAAAGCAATGCGAGAAGGAAAAGCTGGCAAAAACGAAAGAAGGAGTAGTTTAGGTCTTCGGGGGAGACGAGCCTCCTCTCTGATAGACTCGGGGAGCTCAAATGGTATGTGACGACAGAATCTGTTTCCAAGGAGGTCAGGACTAACTCATGTAGCACTGCCACATGCTGAAGTGAATGTTCAAGACTTCTACAAACATATAGGGAGCGATTTGCTGGAACCGCGACGCATGCGACAGCTACTTACGTGGTGTGCCACCAGAAACATGCATCCGAAGCCACAAGGCACGACATTTGAAGAGGCCAGCGCTAGGTCAGCTGCTCGTGTTATCGAAGAGGAGCTGCTGAAAGATCTTGCTGATAAATCAGAGATGTCGGACTGGTTCAACAGGGAGGACACAGGAGCTTCAGTTGTGCCATTACCCGAAAGGCCACATCCGAAGAATTTAGAGAACGCCACTAAGATAGTGGAGGTTGAAGAGCAGCTCAGAAGGTAAGACTCGTGTCACTGTGCATCAACGACAGATCACTAACGATTTTTAGACTACGTGCCGAGAAAGAAGCCCTCGAAGCATTGTTGCGCCCACCATCGATAGCCAAACCACATATCGTCAACCGTGAAGCGCATAGTCAGAAGGATAGCGAACTACTCTCCGAAAACGACACGAAAGCACTGGAACTACTGAATCCTGGCTCATCACTTTCCAATGAGATCAGCTCGCGAGTAAACCAAGTCGTCTCTGCTCTTGGTCCAGCCATCGACACATTTGCAGACGGCGTACACAAAATCAATCTATATAGGATAACAGCTGACAATCTGGCCAGCGAAGTGCTTTCAACGTGCGCTGAGAAGATAGCGCAGCGTGAGAAAGTAGGCAAGATGAAAGCTCTTGGTACAGACGAGGTACCCAGTCCACGACGAGATCTAAGTAGTGTACTACGTGGACTCAGCAAAGCAGGTAGATGATAATGTATGAAGCTCAAACGACGACGACGACGACGACGACTCCTGCCAATAGCGTCTACAGTAGGACGTTTTTCGCTGTGACTTTTCATGAGCTGATGAAAGCAGCAGAACATTATCGCAAGATACGTTTTCGTGGCTCTGGTTCATGGGTAAAGCATGACGTCAGTGACAGAAATGAGGACGACAATAGCATCGGCTGCGCCAATACGTCCAGCATGCGGCACAGGTATCACGCACATCTTGAAGGTCAAACAGGTGTCGAAGATCTCATTGTACTGGATACTCGAGTACGGCTGTACATGTGAAGGTACGAGAAAGAGTAGTGCACACAGGACGCCAATGATAAGTGCTGATCTTTGCACGTTGTCAAGATCACGACCTAGGGAACAACCTTATGACGTTCTGGCTGAATGGCATAATCTCTCCAGAGCTATTGGTGACGACCCGTTTACATGGAGCGATGCTAGCACGATACGTAGGCTTGTCAAGCATGACAAGCTCTACATAAAGAAGCTTGTTCGCAGACCCTTGTTCGTCTGCTTTGCAACCAAGCCAAGTATACCTACCATACTCACCGCGCATTAGCAGTATCTAGTACAGGTCTTAGCGAGGCAACAACAAAATGTCGGACAGCAACTTTGCGCCAGTACATCACCAGACTACTTCTGGAATGTCAGGTCACCACACCACCGGAGCTCACAACCTCGATAACTACAGCACAACAGGAACGAACACTGGTATCGATACGACGACCGCTGGCGCCAGTCACGACTACGCTCGCAGCTCTGCCGTAAACGACACTGACCGATCCGAGTTTCCTGGTCGACTTGGTGATCGCAACGATGATACAATCTCTCCCGCCGCTGAACCTATCTCTCGCGATCGACTCAATAGCGAATATGAGCCTCGAACCGAGATCACACAACAACGTGGCTCACTAGCTAGCACGGAAGGTCCATTCCACGCGCCAACCACAGAAGACGCAACCAGCAGCAGCGATGTTCCACCTGCGAGCACTGTTAGCCAGCAAAATGCACCACATCAGGGTGGAAGGATTGGAGAGGCGACGATGAGTGCATTTGGATACGGAGGATCAACTGTTGAGCGACCCAAGGAACATCAGGGCACGGCTGAGAAGATTCTGAATTTCTTGGGCGCATAGAGTATATCGTTTCCGTCAAGAAGTTGAACAAGAAGTATTTAGTTGCAGTAGCAAATCCACCATATTGCTTGAGACGAAGCTACATTTGTATGTTACGGATGCTCCAAGAAGGTTCTGAGCGTAACCCTTGACCACCACTCACCCACACCACCATAATCTCACCATAATCTCGATGTATATTTACGTCAGCCCAGGCCTGCGCCACATATTCACGGCTTGGTTTCGGAAGACCATGACTTTCCAGCCACAGATCATCGTCATTTGTGTCAATTTTTGTGGCGCATGAGATTGCTTGTCCATTTCCCGATCCCCAGGTCACCACTCCCGCCCAGCCATGCGGACTGCCAAGCTGGATAAACCAAGTTTCAGTGGTTCGACAAGTCGTCGGTGTCCCAACTAAGGCAGACCATGATGCGATGGCAGGCGCAATGAGGCGCTAAGAACCAAACAAAGGATGCGCCTCTACTGGACACTTGGTAGGTGCGGTGACACGATATAGATAAACGTGTTTCCTCCTAGATTGTTCCATCTCTTGTCCTATCTACGCTCTCAGACTACATAACCTCTTTCCAATTCTGATCACTTCGTCTTGGGTAACAAACAGTCACACAAGTCCATCTTACCAATCTAAGCACATTCACAATATGCCTTTCCTCTACACAAAGGTAAGAGCCAACGCTATTGTCCGCAGAATGATCGCACGATCATGCTAACTTTGCGCCAGAACTGGGGTGGAAGACACGGCGGTGGTGGTGTTACTGTCGATCGTCACGGTGTTCGACGAAACCCATTCAGATTTTCGCTCGGCCGATTCAGCTGTTTCCGCTAGAGCAAAACGACAAATGATACCCGATCGTCATCGAGCACAGACATCCCCATCTCACGTACAGTTCCAGAGATCCTGGCATGAAGCCAACAACCAGGTCACCATGAAAGAGTTGTCTTGAGTCGTGGGCTGAGCAGAGAGCAACAGATATGGAGAGTGTTGCTGGTGATCGATCACTAGATTCAGATGGTACAGCTCTGCTTGCTATCTACGATGTGATGAGTTTTGTTGGGGAGCACGGCGTTATGCATCCGAGATATTGACATAATGACAATGGCTTCAAATACTGAGCTGCACGAATTTAGTGCTTCACGTGAATACCTGAACGTTGCTGAGGCTTCCCCGTTACTGATGACTCTTGATTCTTGCATAGGTGGATGTCCCTCGAACACTCTAACATGGCCATACAAATCGCTCATGAGCTACTGAAGTCGCAGCCTGTATATGCTTCGATCAGAATATGGCAGAGCCGACAGCAACAAATACGGTAGTCCAGCGCATATCGATACCCAGTTTAATAACCAACGCGTTCTAGAGCCAAGACCATGAACGCGAAACAATCTTACGATATGCGTAACTGTTGGAAGGTGCCTCTGTCAGCAGACTCATCAGCTTCGTTGGTTTCATGATGTTTCGCTGTATAATCTCTGATCTTGATACATTGGTATAGTCATTTCATGACTATCCTCAGCTCTCTCTAAATCAGTCCACAGCTACCTTCTCTTTCCTCCGCAGTTCCTCACTACTATCGGCAGAGCTTGTGGCAGGCGTCATCTTTGCGCCGGTCGTGGTGTTCTCGTCGTCGTCATCCCAATCATCAGGCTGGTTTTCATCCCAATTGTCTAATTCCTCTTCTACTGCTTCTGTTTTCGACCTGCTAACTTCCACGACTCCAGTCTCTTGACCAAGACCTTCCTCGTTGCCAGCTACACCAGGACCAGAGGTCTGCCCTAGCTCGACATCCTCATCGTCTCCTTCGATGCCCTCTCCAGTAAGTGCTGAGTACTTCGCTCGACGTCTTCGTTCTAGATTGCGCTTGTGGTATGTAGCTGCCAGACCTAATGCGCATAGTGAACCAACAACATTGGTCAGTACATCCCAGGCGTCAAACTCCCTGTCGTTGGGCAGTAGCCCCTGCGCGACTTCACTTCCAATCCCTAGTACCAACGTGCAGACAACCAAAGTCAGGTGGAGTAGGCGCTTTCGTGCAGTATCAAAGATGAAATAGAAGGTAGCAGTCAGGGCAAAGAATGTGACGAAGTGTAAAACCTTGTCGCTTTGCTTCGGTATATATGGTTGTGCTGAGACTGGAGCTTGGGGAAGAGACGAGTGTGGAAGCAGGCCAGCTGAGCTGGCTGCCAGGAGTATTAGGAGGAATCCGACTGTGACGGGTCAGTGCTGGACATGGCAGACAGAAAGACTTGGAGGTCACATACAGGCAAAAGGCAGTCGAATGCGCATATTGAAATGCAACGCTCAAGTGGTGCAGTAAATGGTGGGAGTGCTGGCTCTGGTCTTGTAAACCATGACCTGCTTACGAGCAGTGCGTGTTTTGGAGGTCAGACATGTACCGGCACAGTAGCAGATCGTTCGAGAATTGTTTTCGAGTCAGTAACGAGTCGCTCTATAATGATATGCACAACCAACGCGAACACGTCGGAACCAGGAACAGATCATGCAATCGCTACAGTACAATTGTGCTCGCAAGTGAATACTACGACTAACTAGCTGACCGACAACCCCTGGTAGGCGCAAGAATTGCCTGTAAAGCCCGGAGAAATCTAGCGTTTCTTAGTGGGAACCACTGCAGACGTCCGTGTCCGATCGTCGCATCGGCGCAG